>NW_009944968.1:49850-74835 GCF_000696875.1 Nestor notabilis | reverse complement strand
CCTGCTGACAGGCTGCCCTACTGGGGGTTTTGTGGGATATTCTTCAGCTGTTCCAGCTTTTGTGCACACTGCCTTCTGGGGCTTCCACAAACAGTCTGGGGATAATGCACCTTGGCACCCACTTCAATTTAGGCTGGGGAATGCATTGCAAATCTAGGAGAGTATCTGGAGGATCACTCACTGCAAAGGGTGTCTGAAGGGGCTTGAGATGGGGATCAGGGAATGGGGGGAATATATCTGCTGGCCTCTATTTGAATGTGAGTATCACTACATCTGCACCCTTTAGGCAGTACTCCTGTTGTGGTTAAGCTCAGGAATTCCCACTTTCTCCCTGCTACAGTCTGAGTGAAGCACAGAGAAATTCCTCTGAGCTATGTTTCTGTTTCCTTGGGTGCTGCTCAGCTGAAGCCGGGAATAAAGTGATTGTAGGGTGTAAATGCAGAGTAACATCATTTACTGGTGGAGGAATCCATGGGTGCAGGAATTACAGTGCAGATGCAGAGTCTGGCTTCTGGGCTTGCAGCTGCAGAGAGAATGAGTAATGAATAGGCAGTTAATTGAAAGCTAAAGTAGCTATTTACTGACAGTATAGTCTTGCCTTTTCTCTTATGTGTAATCTGTGTGAGATCACTTGAAGTAAGCCTCTTTGACCCAACTTGTTTCCAATATTTGTTTGTTTTCCCTCTTCCAGATGAATTTGTATGTCATGCTTTTCATTCTTTTTCTTTTTCTTGGTGCCAGCTTCTTGTGTTGTTGATCCTCACTGTCAAACTGCATCAGTGATGGAAAATCGATTCTTTCACTGAGCCAGTTAAATTCTGTTAATCTCCATTCAAGTAATTGCAACTTTAGAGAACAGGGATGCAAGAAGGACTGCTTGAATAAAGAAGGGTTTACAGGTTTGGGTAAAAAAGGTTTTAAAATTCTTTTGGGATACCTAGAGTAATGATTGAGCCAGGAAAAGAGGTAAATATTTGTGGGATGTCATTGAATGAAGCTACTTAAGTCTGCTTGAATTTTTTTCAGGGCTGAGGGGTTCATTCCTTGAAAGAATAGTGTGGTTAATAATGCTCCTACTGGATTAGTTACTGAGTGGTAGTTTGTACCTGCTCAGCTTTTTCATGTTTAAATACACTGTCTTATGAATATGTAGTGTCAATGCTTTCATTTAGAAAATCACATTGGTTGCAAGCGTAGAACAGGAAAGCATTTTACTGAGAAGATGAAGTTTTCTCAAGTGTGAGATGATAGAAAACAGCACAATAACACTTTAGTATTCTGATGATGTAGCTGCTCATGGCCTCTGACTCTAAAAGCTCCCCATAAGCTAATGCAGAATGTGATTACAGAGAAGAACTACGAGGTCTGTGTGTGTGTGTGTGTGTGTGTGTGTGTGTATACAGTATTGACAGCATCCTGAACACAGCCAATATAGGAACTGTTCAGGATCAGTTGCCAGTAGAGCTGGCTGGCATTTCTTTCATTAATATTACAAATAATTAGCAGTATGTGAAAGTTTTTGATTTTGGTTTCTTTTTCTCCAAAATGTCAAAAAAAATGGGGGAGAACAGATGTGAAATATAGGTCTCTTTCTACTTACATAGAAGTTTCATGCCCCATTCACAATCTGTCTACAGACAGAAAGTGAGGCCAAGAAGAGCTTTTTCACTGAGCTGCCAGAGACGGAGGCAGGCAGGCAGGCCATCTTCAGTGAAATCCATGAGTGTACTTAAAAAGGCTTACATAGCTGAGAGGAAGAAACGGGGGCACTCTACTTCCATCAGTCTGCTTGGATACCACTAGGCAGGTATTAGTTCTATTTTAATATATATATATTTTTTTCCCCCCTCTGGTAGAAAAATCCCTTTCAGATGCAAAAGGGAGAGAAGGAAGAGGATCTGAAAATGATCTATGGAAAACTCATTTTAAGAATGTTCCCAACTGCGAATTACTTTGATACGAAATTCCCAACCAGTGAGTAATTTTCTTCAAATATTTGAAGAGCAGTCAATCACAAGAAGTGTCTTAGGAAAGGATTTTGCTTTAATGAGGCTCAAAGTATGCAATAAGGAAGGTTAGAACAGCTCTTTAATATCTGGACATCATGCTAATGAACACTTCAGAAATGCCAAAAGCCCAGAACACACTTGCATTAGTATTTACATTGAAGAGTGTCCAGGACATAAAACAAGGACCCAGTGTTGTAGATGCTAGGTAAGAGATGGTTTATACTTGGAAGGCACTCATGGTTACAAGTAAAGCCACAAAGGATGTAAAGGGAAGTGTGCTGGGAGCAAACGTGGGCAGGATGACCAAGGCGTGCTGGGAACACAGCCCTCGCTATTGAGCCCAAGGAATTCCCAAGTGATGACCCTGGTAAGGAGAGAGGTGAAACAGTGTCAGAATGATCAAAAAATGCTATAAGCCTGACAGAAAAATGAATCGGAGATGGGCTATTAACAGTAGTTTTAAAAACGGATCCAGAGATGTTTATGGCAGCAATTTCATTGCTTGGAAACATGGAATTTTAATATCTTAGCTTTGTTTAATATATACAGTTGTGTCTCCAGGGAATTAAAGCTGCAAAAATTATTTGGATTGTCTGTAATTATATTACTGTTCAGAAGCTGACTTTTGTTTGTGTTGTTTTGATTAATTTCCTGGATTGAAGCTGCACATGAAAAATGTTTCAAGCCATTTAAGGGGCAGGCTTTTATTTGGTAGAAGCAGTGTCTTGCCATCCTCACAGTAAAGAATTTATTCCTAATGTCTAATCTAAATCTCCCTTCTGTCAGTTTAAAGCCATTCCCCCTCGTCCTGTCATTACGTGCCCTTGTAAAAAGTGCCTCTCCAGATTTCTGTAGGCAACCTTCAGGTACTGGAAGCTGCTCTAAGGTCTCCCTGGATCCTTTTCTTCTCCTGGCTGAACAACCCCAAATCTCTCAGCCTGTCTCTATAAGAAAGGTGCTCCAGACTTCTTGACCATCTTTGTGGTGAAGTCCCTGCTCTTGCCTTCTGTGACTTGATATCTTAGCTTTGTTTAATATATACAGTTGTGTCTCCAGGGAATTAAAGCTGCAAAAATTATTTGGATTGTCTGTAATTATATTACTGTTCAGAAGCTGACTTTTGTTTGTGTTGTTTTGATTAATTTCCTGGATTGAAGCTGCACATGAAAAATGTTTCAAGCCATTTAAGGGGCAGGCTTTTATTTGGTAGAAGCAGTGTCTTGCCATCCTCACAGTAAAGAATTTATTCCTAATGTCTAATCTAAATCTCCCTTCTGTCAGTTTAAAGCCATTCCCCCTCGTCCTGTCATTACGTGCCCTTGTAAAAAGTGCCTCTCCAGATTTCTGTAGGCAACCTTCAGGTACTGGAAGCTGCTCTAAGGTCTCCCTGGATCCTTTTCTTCTCCTGGCTGAACAACCCCAAATCTCTCAGCCTGTCTCTATAAGAAAGGTGCTCCAGACTTCTTGACCATCTTTGTGGTGAAGTCCCTGCTCTTGCCTTCTGTGACTTGGGTGGTGTGGCTGGAGCTCTTGCCAGTGAAGATCGAGGTTAAAAAAAGTCATTGAATACCTCACTCTTCTCCATGTCCCAGATCTCCTATTTCCTTCTGGAGGGAACCCATGTTTTCCCTTATCTTCCTTTTATCCCAAATGTACCTATGGAAGTTTTTCTTAAGTTCTGTTAAGGCGTTAGTTTTCCTGACCTGATCCCTGGCTGCTCTGACTATTTCTCTGTATTCCTTCTGGCTTCCTCTCCTTGTTTCCAACACTCTGTAGCCCTTCTTTTTTATGCTGGAGTTTGTCCAAGAGCTCCTTGTTCATCTATGCAGGCCTCCTGGTGTTCCTGCCCAAATTCATTTTTGTCAGGATGTATTGCTTCTGGGGTTGGAGGAGGTGATATTTGAATATTATACTTTTCTGGGCTCTGCTTCTCTCCAGGGCTTTCTCCCATGGCGCTCCTCCAAGCAGATCCCTCAAGAAGCCATGGCATAAAGCAGTAGCTTTTAGTAAAAGTCTGGCTTTGCCATGGGCTCTTGGTTACCAGGTGGCCCACCATGTTGTCATGTACTCATGTAGCTGTTGTGAGGGGTCTTGCATGTAGGGAAGAGAACTATTTTAGAGAGCTTATAGGTATCTAGTGGGATGTGATACTGGGCAAAGGTTTGGCTAGCTTTCATTTTCTTTATTGTGCCAGCTTGAAAGACGCACTAGGATGGCTTGCCTTGCCCAAGATGGTGGAAATGAAGTGTTCTGTTATTAAAATAAGTCCTCCAGGAAAATTGAAGTGATGCACAATTTTCTGACGATGGGCACTTCTGGACAAAGTATGCAAAATAATTGAAACAGCCAGCTAAACTAGAAACCAAAGCATTAATTATTCACCAATGTTCTAATAAGAAATCAAGGTCAGTTGTGAGCAAGTCAAGACCACTTATGGCAATCTTCTGTTAGGTTCTGGTAGAATAAATGCTCCTTCCCTCAAGACCACTTTTTTTAATTCCCCTGAAGAATGTACTTCTCAGTGGCTCCAATTGGATGAAGCTTTATTGTAGTGCTCAGAGGGACCTGGGTTCCTGTGCTTGTCTGATGGCAGAAGATAAGCTGGTTTCAGCATTCAGTGGCGCATCAGATTTGCACCCACAGAGATGGTACCTGCAAGGGCGTTAAAGTAGAGCAGTTTAAGGACGCAGTGTATTGCATCAGGGCAGGAGCCAGGTTACTTGGCTTGAGCTGTCATGCTGAAGCAAGCTCTGATCTTAGGTGGCTGTGGAAGACATAACCATATGGGTCAGAATAGGCAGCAGTGCATGTTCTGTGCTTCTGTCTGGATAGCTATGCAAATTTAATACGAGTGCTGACCATCCCTAGCCTAAAAAGCTAGGATTTGGGGGCTTGGTTTGAAAATCTGCTATGTCCCCATGAGTTTCAGTACTTCCAAATTAAGACCTTTTTTGTTCAAAGTAAACCTTCAAATTGTTGATACTAAGCTGCTATGAATACTACCTTTTGAGAGGGAGCTGGCTTGGCTCTGGCAGGTTTGGCCTTAGTTTTCAATTCTGTTCATGCATGTGCAGCATTAACAGATTGAATTGATGGAATAGCTGAGGAGCAGAGGTTACTATTTCAGCTGTCTTGCAAATCCCATATCCAAAGCATGTAATGTGGCACTACAGCAGCATTTGTGCTTGGTTGTTTTGGTTTTTTTTAACTGGAAAGTACAACCTACTTAACAAAATGTTACTAACATAACAGCTGCTCAGAAAATTGGCCTGTAAATACCACCTACTGAATGTGACAAAGGATCTGCAGATGCTGTTTGTGATATATGCACTTTTCCTGTCCAGGATGGGACTTCAGCTTGCAGCAGGTGAGCTGCTGTAGCCATTTAAAAGGAAGCAGTGGCTGACAATAAATCTGGAGCAGTCTGAGCAGTGGGAGCAGAATCTCCAGAGACAGCATGGCTGTGCATTGCCATGAGCCTTTGGTTTGTAAATATCGCCACTCATGCTCACACAGAACTACCACAATAAGTTTTGGAACTGAAGGGATGTGTGGCCCAAGTGTGTACAGAAGGTGAAGGGTTTGTTAAGGGGATGTGTATAGGGGGACAGTGCTCAGAAGGAAGAGGATGCTTAGAAAAAAAATAATAAAATAAATCTAGAAGAATGAGAAGGGTGGGTGAAATTTCTAAGAAATGGAAGAATCAAAACCCTGAGATTTCCAGATTCCTAAGAATTGTTTGCACTCTACCTCAAGGGATGGCTTTAAACTCCTTGGGGGTGGGGGGGGAGAAGTTACATTATATAACTAGAATAACTCCTTTAGGAGATGAAAATCCACAGACCTGGCAACCCATCTCAGGGGGCTCACGCTCAGATGAGATCAAGTAAAGCAGTGCAGGGTAAGTGATGTACCCAGGTTACCAGCAGAGTTGTAAGCAGTCCCTTACTCCCTGGCTCTCCCATTTTGTGCTCAGTCCACCCTGCTTGCAAGACAATTGTTCAAACTCATCACTGTAGCAATGTTCTTTCTGAACTCTGGGTGGGACACCCCCCCCCCCGCCCCGAAAAACTCAACAGTGACAACAAAAAAGAAGAAAAGAAACGAACAACAAAATACATTTTAGTTTATTAAGGAAATAACAGTCTTGCTTCTGAGGGTGTTCAAGCATTCATTTTCTTAAGATGCAAGCAGCCTGTCTGTTTGGAAACTGAATGAAGCCCCCCACTTCCTTCTTTTTTTAAGTGGAAACCAAATAACACTGCAGTACAAATCCAGCAGCACTTCATGGTGAGAAAGGGCAGCTCAGAGTGAGGTGCTGAATAACACTAAAAAGTAAATAAGTGAGCTGACAGCAGTAAGCCCAGAGAATGAATCACGTGTTGCACTCTGTCTTACTGGAGAAGGGCTTACTATGTGGGGAAATGTGCAAAATGGTCTTACTGCATGTTTCAGGAGTGCTGCCCAGTAAATGGTTTTGAACTAAGTCCATGTCAGTACTGAAGCTGTAGGGAACTCAGCACAGTGATGGAGGGATCCTTACTGTATGTTTGACAAAGCCATTTTTAACTGTGTTTTGTTTTTTTAGTGTGTTTGAAAAATGCTAGTGTTCCAAGGAAAAATTTAGTGCTTAATAAAAAATAAAAAAGGGGGAGAAAGCCCCCAAACATAACTAGAAATAAATGCCCTCAAAATTCATATTTTTGCAAAAAATGGTTTAATTTGAAAGGATGTCAAAATGCTTCTTGTCTTTGTGTGTCTTAAGGTCCCTTTTTCTCGGGGTCTGCAGTGCTCACTCCCAGGATGGGCTTGTCAAATGGACTGTATCGATGTTGTGCTTGCATGACTTCAACTACTACCACTCATTATCACACTTTCCACCAACATTATGTGGGACTAACTTCAGTATGGCACATAGTACACCTTATGAAGAGACCAATGTTTTTAAAGTTAATTACCTCTTTTGCCATGATACTTATATTGGGTATTACCAACAGCTATTTTTTTCCAGAAAGATATCTGAAGTTCAAGTAAGGAACAAACATCCTTTGAAAACCAGTTGTTATAAAAGAGTATAAACTTTACTGTTGATGGCAAGATGGTTTCCCCCTTGCTAGTCTGAAAGTATGGCACAAAAAGAAAATAAATGTTTTTTCAAAAAGCCTGATATAGAGCTCACAGACATTACCGGAATGATTCCTGTCTCCTAATGAGCTGCAGATCAGAACTTCGTTAGGATAAGAGGCCGAATGAAGCATTGCTGAGTCTGCTTCTCATTAGAAACTCTTTCTTGAAGTACAATAGAAAGTTCCCCACACTTCTATTTGTTAAGAAGATGGACCAAGCCCAGGCTACTTCCTTAGATTTATCATTGGCAATATGTGCAGAGTTCTTGGTGAAAGGTCTAAGTTACCTTTGATTATGGTAAGATTTTTTTTTTCAGCTTTAATTAAATATAGATAGAAGTTCTTCCTTAGTAATTATTCCTCAGGATAATTATTTTAGGGTGGATATATTTTATAAGAAATGTTTCTAAGGGATTCAGTCTTGGCAGAGACAGGAGTGATGGGAGCAAAGTGGGACAAAAAGTAATTTTATCACTTGATAAGAAAGTTTAGTCTAATTTTTAGAGTTAAACTTACTGTGTTCTTAGCTGCTGCTGAATTAAGAGTTGCTGAATGAGATATTCACACAAAGCACTTGGGTTTCAAGGAGCTGCTGCCTAAGTTCTGTTGGATTTGTTCTTTGCATTGTGACTGTGGCCCAGGCTTTGTGTCCTGGCCTCTGCAGATACAAAAGTAAGCCCTCTTCTTCTGTGAGTGTGCAGTGTTCAGCAAAGATGTGCCTTCACTGTTGAGTTTTTTTTGGGCAAGAAAATCATAGAATGGTTTGGGCTGGAAAGGACCTTAAGATCATCTAGTTCCAACTCCCCTGGCATGGGCAGGGGCACCTTACCCTAGACCATGTTACCCAAGGTTCTGTCCAACCTTGCCTTGAACACTGCAGTCCTGGGTAGTCATAGCTACATTCCAATGAGTATCTAAGTTCATGTGAAATCAGGCTAAGCAGTTTTATCCTCTCCTGTATTGTCAATAATGCAAAGGCAGTGTTGCCATCTCTCCTGGAGTGGAAGGTTGGAATGGAAGTAGAGAGGAACTAGATGGACTAAGCTTTTTAAGGAAAGCTTGTAGCCAAATCAGAATTGTGACAAGTTCTCCAGAGTATATAGTTTATGACTTAAAGCAGGGCTGGCTTCTCTTTCTATTGTTTCTCAAAGTGTCTTCTTTTTTTCTTCTGCAATTTCTTGTGTTGCACCTATTTTAGTAATCTGACAGAAGGATTTTTTTTTCCTTAGTTTTAAGTCTACTATGACCAGTTACAGCTGTGTTAAATTAGGCTGCTTCTGCTTTGTCTTACGATCGTATTCTGACTTGGCACAGAACAGCATTCATCTTCACAGTAAAGAGCAGTTAATGACTCCACACTGTTCCTTAGAAAGCATGAAGTAAATGTAATTGTCCTCATTATGTTGATTACAAAGCTAAAGTGATATAAAAACTTTCTAGTCAAGGTAATGAGGCCTGTGTGGTTAGGTGCTGAAGTAAGAGTTAACCTTGTAAGATAAGTTTCTTGCTAACATCAATGGGAATTGGGAATTATTCTCAAACTTGTCTATGTTGACATTTCATTGACTCTGCTTTGGCTGCAATGTTGATATTGCTGAATTGTTCAAGGCTGTAAGAAAGACAAAGTGGAGATAGATCCAGAAGAGTGTGTTTTCTTGTCCTGTGCTGAGATCTTGCTCTTTCTTGGCCTCAAAAAAATTTATTGATCTTCAAGTACTGTTGTTGCTAGACCAAACTGTATATTTAAGCTGCTGTTTTCTGCTGACTGGTTTCAAGTTTCACATAGTGTGGGGGATGTTGGCTGAAGTAATAATCTTACAACAGGGAAATCTGTTAAGTGTGGCTATTAGGTATAAATATCCAGCTATACAGAGGCAATGCAAAAGTGTTGAGCGTGTTTTGTTTAGAAGTATTTCATTTAGTATTAGCCCTGTATTCAACTGTGACATGTAAGATTTAGCTATCTGCAGGCTGAATGTGGAGTCTGCTATAGACATCATGCCAGCAACATGCAAGAGTCCCCCTTGGGGCTGCTTGTCTTTATATGTTGAGCGTAACAGGAATCTGTGCAAAGACAGAGCGTTGCGAATGGGCAATGAGCATTTAGAGAACTAAAACGACTTTGGCTTAATTCTGTCTTAAATGACAAGCAGAATCTACTGTGGACAAATGAATCAGTGACTTCTTCACTCCAAATGACCTAAGACATCTTAGAGGTTGTATATACGCAGGTTTTCCCTGAACTGCTGACACAGTCTTTAAACACAGTTACCAGCGATTCTGTTAACCCTGAATTGTTGCATGCTCTTTTTTTTTCATTTGTTCCTGACTTAGAAGGGTAGGAGAGACTTCTTCCTTAAATCCACAGGTATGATTTCCCTTGTGTAGATAGTATTCTTCTGTGTGACAGTTTAATCTGGAAACTGATGATAATGTTTTCGTACTTGCATAAAAAGCTCATGAACACTTAAAAGCCTGTGCAGTCTGCAGACCTATTCTTGCCACATCTCTCTTGACAGGTGAGATGTACTTCTTTTTAGACCACCTGTTTCAAAGGGCTTTATTCATGTAGGGGATAACTGGCGAATATCAACTGCTTGAAAGACAGAAAGTTTGACTTCGCTCTTTGATCAGGAAGAGAAAGGGCCATTCAGTCACAATCATATCTAGATCCTTGAAGATCTTTCTGTAATAGAGTCCAACTAAATCACTCACTAAAATGCAGGGTAGGAAGAGAGGGGTCATCAAAGATATAACACCTTAGTGAGGCTTTCTGTTCTTTCTCTCATTATCGAGGTTGACAGCAGTCCAGAAGCAGGCTTACATCTTCAGGCTAAGGATGGTACTTTTCCAGCATCCCATAACACTGTCATGTAAAGGTAAATATTAAAGATACCTGAAACAGAGTTGGAACTTGTTATGAATAAGCAGTTCTACTCATTTTTATTTATTTATTTTTTTTTTTTAAAGCAAATGCATGTTTGAGCTGACCTGTGATAGATTTCCTTGGTATTGCATCAAAAATCCTCTTCACTGAAAACTGGATCTGTCATATACCTTGTCAAAAGTGTCAGACTTAAAGCACAAACTTGCTCGGCTAACCCTGCTGGTTCACTCTGTTAATACATGATTACCTAAGAAAAATGTGCCCCAGGTAAGGTGATTTTTATTTTAATGCATACTGATCACAGACTTGGAGAGACCATTGGAAGCTGTGGAGACCAGTGATGAGTGGCATCCCTCAGGGGGACTGGTGCCATTTAACATCTGTGTTAGTGACATGGACAGTGGAATTGAGTGTACCCTCAGCAAGTTTGCCAACAACACCAAGCTGTGTGGTGCAGTCAACATGCTGGAGGGAAGGGATGTCCTCCAGAGAGATCTTGCTGCACTTGAGAGGTGGGCCTGTGTGAACATCATGAAGTTCAACAAGGCCCAGTGCAAGGTCAAGACATGGGTAGGGCATTTGTTAGTCAGGACTTAGATCATAAATGAAAACTGGCATTGGGTCAAAAACATCACCCTGGACTGGTAAATATTTCAAATTCAGATTGTTTAATTTCTAGAGTAAGTAACTGGAAGGCATTTGTACTAGTATATTGATGTTTCATAGATGTACTGAAATGAGATATGCAAGTAAAATATACCCTTATGCTGAGTGGTAACGACATCTACAGGTTGTTTCTTCAGCTATATTGATTTATAAACAAAATTATAATGAGATGATATGCGTAGAGGAGACCTTGGAGTTGTGTTTATGTAGCGAAGGATATGGAGACACAACACACAACACTACAGCCCAATGAAAAGAACTCGGACTGATAATTTTAAATAAATCACATGGTAACAATTTGCAGGTGAAGGACACATGGGTGCTTGGTGAATGCATTGCAAGCTATCTGAAAAAGCTGCTCTGCTCAAACTGTGAATAAGGTGGGTGGAGATCACTTCTGGGAAGGCACATGATAAGTGTTTTGCCTAGAAGTACTTGATGTGTCAAGGAAGTGTTCCAGTCTTGCTCTGTCTGCGTAGCTCCAAAGCACAGAGATAAATATGATGGAAGAGCTTTCAGCAGTGGCAGGGGAACAGTTTTAAGCAAAGCAGTGTCTTTTTTCCCCTGTGTGTCAACCTCAATTCAGTTTGAGTACTTGGAAGAGCAAATTAAATTCACCATTGCTGAATTCTCCTGTAGCAAGGGTCAGGACGAGTTTGGGGACCTCATATTTGAGTTAATGTCAAACTGTGCAAATATGGTTGTGAGAGGTGAGGAGAAAGTGAGGTGATGTTCACATGAGTCAAGGTCCACAATGTTGTACTTGCTTTGTCACAACCAAAAGCATAGTGGAGAAACCCACAGGAACCAATGTGCAATTTAAACTCGGAATTTTCTGAACTTTCAGTTTTTTTCAGATGCACAAGATTACTGGTTTCTTTTCCGTTTTCCTAATAAAACACAATTAAAGCAATACCAGACACTTTTACATTATGATCAGAAACGTCATGTCTTTTCACGGGAGTACTGAAAGCTGTCAGTGTTCCATGCTCTTCTCTGACCAGGAATAGCACTACTAGGCCACCTATATTGAGCTCAGAGTAATTGCTTTTGTTAAGAAATTCTCTTGAGTGTGCAGAAAATATCTTGGAAAGGGGCATTGTTTTGGGGAATTGTAGCTGTCTTCTTTCAAGGTATTATCAAAACAAAGTCTACATTTACCATTTCCTATTGAAAAAAGAACTCTTTTTAAGTTGCTAATGGGATTTGTTTGCAAATATGTTTTAACAGATTTCTCTAAAGCCTCTGCATCTGACTTAAATACTGCTCCAAAGCCTTGTTTGGTGGTGTGACAGTAAGCTGACAGGCCAACAGAAAACAAAGGGTTTATCTAGCGTGGATTATGTGAGGGGCATTTCATGCATGCGTTGTTGTGGCCGAGGAGGAGAAAATACATCCTGAACATGCTTCATATTTTCATTGATTAGTTTTGTTGGTCTCAGAGGTAGGTAGCAACATAAAATAATTGCTTTATATTAAAATGCCTGAAACACTCTTGCACTTTCTAGCAGTACTGAGACACAGCTTTTGCTTTCTAGGCTGGCTTAGGGCTTTTCTCTTGCAAACTGCCTTATGCCAACAACATGTTTACCAGGTGGGGAGAATGCTTTTCCAGTCTGGTTTAAGAAATTGTGATTTAATTTTTCAAAAGCAAGGTCTGGAAGCACAGAAAGAAATAGAGCTTCAGAGCTGTGTGATTTTCAGGAGGTAAAAGTACCTGCCCAATACAAGCCTAGAATTTTTCCAGTCTTAATGAGGTGGGCAGCCAGGATCACTAAAGACTTCTGAATCTTGAGCTACATGAACGTGGCTTCTGTGATACTGAAGAGTTCAGGTGATAACTTTAGCACTTGTTTTCTCCCCTCCCCACTAAGAAAAAACCAAATCAAATAGTCCTGTTTATCTCAAATGATGCAATAGTGCTAACAGAGTTTGCAAGGAGTTCTCTTCTTGGAATGTAGGGCCTGAATTCATGCCAGCTAGTAGCAGTATCTTTTTGGTCACACTAATGTAAATAAGGCAGTACTACTAGAGCTCTTGAGATTTCAAGGGTTTGACCAGCAGTTAAGGGGGGAAGGGGTATATCTGACATACAAGGAATTAAATCAAAGGTCTTTATATTTAGAATTTCGAGCCTGAAACACACATAGGTTTCCATAAAAAATATCAGATCCAGTGTATTTGTTATCAGGGTCACGCTACAGTATATTACCCTTTTAGTGAGATCTAGTTAGCCAGATCTCAGTGTATCTGTGGTTTCATTCCAATCATCTCTGACTTTCCCTGGTTTGTTTCCTTTTCTTTAATTTTTTTTATTTCTCAACTGACAGTCCTGTCCACCATTTCTGTAATTACTGTCTATCATTTTAAGTGATGGCTAAGGGCCAATATTTAAGGTCAGGGCCATGAACATCTGACTTCCCTTGAGAGTGAACTGGTTGAGTGGGAAGAATATTGATTCACTGAGTAGATCAACCAAAACCAAGGAAATTTTTTTCAAATGCTTTTGACCTAATAGCATCCAACTATCTCTACTTGAGGCAAACTAATGAAAGGATAGATCATGTCTTATATGAATCATGCATCAAAATACATGATTTGAAAAAGCAGCCCAGAAGCTATCTGCAGGCAGCTAGGAGTGTGTCTTAGCCAGGGGTTTGACTAGGTCTAGGAAACACTTCCAGATTTATAGAAAATGCAGAAATGAGTGAATTTGACTCCTAATTCAAAGTGGAAACTGATTCACCTCTTCAGCTACTTTAGTGAATTGCATTTCAAATAGGAACATAAGACATCAGAATTCACTGTTTTACCTAAAACTTTATGATCTAATTCATATAAACAGAGACTGTAACTTATTCTTCCCTCAGATGTTATCTTTTGATTTAGGACAAAATTGTCCTAGTTTCTACTTGGGTTTTTATTTTATTCTCCTCCCCCTTCCCCCCACATATGTATAACCCTGAGCAAATAGACTTTTCATCATTAGGTAATAGCATCAATTACAGAACACTAAAAACTTCCCAAGCTACTCAGAGATTATAGCAGATGATGGAAAAAAACCACTCTCTCCTGTTCCCTAAAAACAAAACCAAAGATGGATCTACCGTGCCCCTTATGACTGGCATTTAAAAACATCCTAAGTGAGTTGAAATACCCATCTACTAGCTGGAGTCTACTGGTGTCTGATTATCTGAAACTCTTGAATTCTGTATTTCCGTTCCTGGTCTGAATGAGTGATGTGGAAATGTTAAAGCAGATTTTTGTAAGATGGACAGTAATAGGGAGAGAAGAAAAATAGTTATCTAAAAAGATCTTTAGATGGTTTTGGCCAAATTTAACTTTTTTGGCAAATCTTAGCTACAAATAACAGAAACAGCCTGCCCTACAGAAGGAGCAAAGTGCCATGTAAGAAATGTCCTAATCTTCTGGGTTATCCACTCCGATACTTTTATCCTTGCACATGAATAATTTATGCTCAGGAAGTTGGTTTCACTGTGACAGACAAGTATTTGTTGAGAAAGCTCAGCATTGGTCTTTTCAAAGCTATTGGAGTGCTTCCTGTTGCTGTTTTCAGAAGAAATAGAAAATGAAGAAAAGCTCAGGCATTTTTGTAAGGGAGTCTAACAGAAATGCTGCTACCTTCTCCGATTTATTTATTTATTTATTTATTACCTCTGTTAAGCAGCTCATGAAATACTGCTGACTAGCAGAATGCTATTGCTGTTCACACTTAAGAATTTCAATATAGATGAGCAAAAAGTATGGCGTAAATGGTGTTGAAATGAGGTCAAAAGGATAATGAACAAAGCGAGGGCAATTTTGACAAACCTCTCTAGGAGAAGCTTCTGATAGTCAAAGCTGCTTTCTAATGTAGCATGGCACCTTGTTTGTTCTGGCAGTTTTAGGAACACATATGCTAACTAAGCCTGCCTGAGAATGTGGTGAGGCTGGAAAGTGTCTGGCTTTCCAGCCAGACATGATGGAGGTGAGTTCAACTACAAATCTATGGCCTGCCCCCGCTCCTTGTTGATGAGTGCTGACACGGCCCAGGTTTTGCCTGTGGTTCTGGACATGAGGTTTCTGATTGTTATAATCCAATCTTCCTCTGCCCATCCTTAGAAGAAAGATTTGAGGTGATTTTTGTTCTAAAATGAAAGCACTAGAATTAGGTAAAATTCATCTCCCTTGCTGCAGAGAAAGATGTAACAACCCAATTTGTATCATCATGTGTTGTCAATATGAGTGTTAAAAATGAAACTAGCTAAAACCCTTATGGGCATAGGTCTTAAAATAGTTACCTTATAACAGCAGAGGGCAAATACAGGATTAGAAATATGCAGGGAAATTAAAATAACCAATTTGCTGGCATCAACATGTTACAGACAGAACTCTGGTAGGAGGGAGCGCAGCTGTCCAGCTCTCAAGGTGTGCCTACTGCAGTGCCCAGCAGAGGTATTTGGTGGTGCCCTTTGTAGCATGATACTGAAATTACACTAATTATTCCTGCTTCTTGAAATCGCTAATTAGCTCAAGAGTAGGGTCATGCAGAAAGGACACCTACCTTACAGGGTCTCAGTTACTTTCTTTTCACCTGAGGCCATTTAAGCATATTGGCTAATTCAAGCAGAGTTCAGATACCTCTGTATCTTCCCACTTTGCCCTTAGCAATTGTCAGCTTTCAGGAAAAGAACAAACAATCTGTAATTAGCTTTTTCTTTCTGTTTGTTTGTTTCTGTGCAGTTTTTTGTTTGTTTTCACAGTCTCTGATTTCACTAGCTATTGTTGTAAGGAAGCTAAACAGAAATCTCTAAGCTCTTGCCTCTTTAAAGTCAGGACAGATAGTGAGCTGCATCTTTAGTAGGAGATGTTTTGTCTGCCAATTACTTCCCAGCTGGAAAGAGTATCCAGCAAGCAGTTGCTTTTGCTTATATTGTGTATTATTGGCTACTTTATTTTTTTTTTGTGGTGATGGTCTGTTTCTGCATAGAGAAGTGTTATGGTTTCCTGGGAAAAACAAAAATCATATTGCCCATTTAGGCAGTTAAATTAGAAGCAAGTTTAAATAGTATGGCTAAGTAAGCATTGGAACGAGTGATCTAAGGGCTATGGTGGATTCACTATCTGAAAAAACCTTCATCAAAACTGATATTTCTCTACAAGAGATTTTTCCAGCCCAAAGGAGCTATTGGTCTTAACATGAGACGCTGAAGGGAGTTCTTTGATCTGCATAACAGAAAAAGGTGGATACCACCATTATAATAGTCTTAAAGGCCATGGGTCTGATTAAATTGCAATGGTTCAGTAGACAGTAAGAATCTTGGTAGTCTTTTCTATGTCCAGTGTTGGTACAACTAAGAGTTTGCCTAAGAGACTATGGAAGTTTCTGGAACAACCAACTCTTATCTAAAAAAATTAAGTAATGTTAGACAGGAGCTGAAAGTTTCACTTTTCCCCTCGTTCTGCTTCTAATTTTATTTCCTCTTGTGCCTCTCAAATGTAAACTTTGTTTTTCCTTTTCCATTTTTGCAGTGGTGATCCGTTCCTTCTGGATCACTCTTCCCTGAATCTACTTCCCTTACTGTTTGCATCATTACCATATCACGATGTTGCAGCTTGGCAACATGTGTGACTGTGGAGGCAGAAAGGTGTAATCCTGGGAAGGATGCAGTAGGTTAGAAAAAGAAGTGTAATAAAATATGAAGCTTCAAAGTTATGTTTTCTATCTTGAAGATGTTTAGGTGTTTTGTTTTGGTTTTTTTTTTTCTTTTTTCTTGGCTAACTTATGGGCTTCAGATAGTGACTCTGAAGAGGAATAAAGAAGCTGGTTTGGGTCTGAGTTGATGGCCTTCGATTCCTGGGGCTGATGAGCAATGAACGGTTGCGTCATTCCCAATTTTTGTTACCCTATTTTTAATCCCTTAATACCTTACCTCATGTTTTAAATGACACATGCACACACAAAGTAATCAGTTCTTTGCACTGATTTTTTTTCTTATAATGTCTGACTGGATGTATTAACCATAAGGTTAAAATGTTATGTCGCACAAAACATGAAAAAAAATCCAAAACACCTGTTTCTTATGTCTAGTTTAAGACAAATATAGATGTATTCATGTATGGAAACAGTGAAGATTTCAGTGCTTTGGAAAAGAGACAACCATTTAAAACTCTTAAATTTCTGATCTTAAAAAATATGGAATTGTAGAAAAGTAGAGCTGGAAGAGATCACGAGAGATCATGTAGCTCATCTCTGCCCTGTGGCAAAAACAACTCAGCCTGAACTGTTTCTGACTGAAAGTGCATCCAGCCTATTGTTCAAGATGTCCAGGTTATTGATAATAGATGCTCCACAGAAAGTCTCAATAACTTATTCTCAGGCTTTATTGCTATAGGGAAAGTTTCTTTTAATATCTAGTTTGCATTTTTTTTGTAGGTGTTCTAGGTTATGATTCCTATTGTGTCCACAAACCTGGAGAAGACCTTTTATTACCCCTCTTTGAAACAGCCCTGCTGAAATCTGTCCTAGACAGAGTTAAGATAATACATTAGGATGGTTTAAAATATTTTTAGTTTTTAAATTCACAGCCTTAAAAGGATGTAATATGAGAGAGGAAAGAAAAGCATCAAAAAATGAGCTGGCTTGTATAGCTCAACTAATCCAAAAGTAGAGACCAGCCCTCCTGACTCCAGATCTGTTTGTTTACCTTTTACACAAGTCTGTCTTCCTTACCTAAAAAATACTGAGGCACACATGAGGGACACTTGTTGTTAAAGCAGCCTATTTTAGGGACAGTCATTTGGTCAGTTTTGAATCCAGGTGCTGGTGGTTCGATGCAAGCCAGATTGCATGAGATTTGAGCAAGCACTGCTTGCTGCAACAGCTCCGACAGATGGGATATGGAAGAAGGCATATAGCCTGTATGTGGTGAAGAGAGGCACTGAAAAGAGACACTGTTAAAAACCTAAAAGCTGTCTCTGAAATCCCATCATTTTTTATTGCATAATTAAGCGCTATTGCTGACACATCCTCCCTTATGATTCCCTTTAAGTTGGAGCATCTGGCCGGGTGTTGCACAAGAGCACTGTTTTCTTCTCCCTATACAACAGAGTTTTGATTAATTAATCACTGCTTCAGTTTGAATAATACATTAAAGATGCACTTTCTATGTTCTAGGAATGTTCTAGGAAAAAAGTAAAATAGATCCCCCCAACACTCAAAAGGAAATACTGCTCTGGCTTATGAAAGGATATGCTCTTCAAATGGCAAAACAGTTGTAAAGGTAAATGTGTTACTGGTCAGCCTGTATTTCTCTTCCTGCTTGTTTATTTTTTTGTGCATTTGACTCGGGGACAGTCACTTGCATCATCATGCACAAAAAATACGAACTTTACACAATAATATTAAAGAATTCTACAGTTACGATGTATATACATTCCAAGTCAGTGTTTGTTATATTGAACCAAAAGGAATTATGAAACTTGTATATTGTTGGCTGCTGTCCATACTTGTGGCTTCACAATTCCTGTTTTATGCTGATATGACCACAACAAGTTGGGTAGTTGTCATCCAAAAAATCCTACTATGCTTTCAAAAGTGCAGGGTTTGTGTTTGCTCAGCACTGAACCTGCCGCTTCAGCAGCTATTGCCAGTCCTGAGGTTGTAGAAGGATCTTAATTCTAAACTGTGCATATTGCCCTACAATCTGGAAGCAATGAGACACAGTTTCTGAAAGCACAGAGCAAGAATGCTTTGTATCCAAACACCAGGCTTTGCTGGTGGTGTGCTTTTTTTTCCCTCAATATCTAACCATTGTCAGTATCTTCAAAGGAGGACATGACCCAGGAGCTGCTATCATACTGCATCTAGACTTTAATGTAGGTGCTCAGTTCTTGAAAATCTGGATGTTAACTCTTGGACTGAGATTTCAGGGTTGGCCTAACCTAGTCTTTACATCATTTGAGCTTTCTGGAGTTGCTCAGTATTTTCTGTAGAAAGCCAGAGAAGCAGCATGTTGGTGTCATATCTGGCATGTTCTGTGTACCTGGTAAACATGACTCTGCAATCCTGTTGTACTGGCACTTGAAAAAGAAGTATTAGTAGTGTTAAGGATAGAAGAGATAAAATGATGCTGAGTGTGGAAATGAGACCTAGTACCTGGGTAACTTTGATTGCTGGGGAGTTGGGTTGTGAGAAGAGCTTAGAACCATAGAATAGTTAGGGTTGGAAAGGACCTTAAGATCATCTAATTCCAACCCCCCTGCCATGGTCAGGGACACCTTGCACTAAACCACGTTGCCCATGGCCCTGTCCAACCTGGCCTTGGACACTGCCAGGGCTGGAGCATTCACAACTTCCTTGGGCAACCCATTCCAGTGCCTCACCACCCTCATGTAAAGAACTTCTTCCTTATATCTACTCTAAACTTCCACTGTTTAAGTTTGAACCCGTTACCCCTTATCCTACTATTACAGTCCCTAATGAAGAGTCCCTCCCCAGCATCCTTATAGGCCCCCTTCAGATATTGGAAGGCTGCTATGAGGTCTTCACGCAGTCTTCTCCAGGCTGAACAGCCCCAACTTTCTCAGCCTGTCTTCATAGGGAGGAAGTGCTCCAGTCCTCTTATCATCCTCATGGCCTCCTCTGGACTTGCTCCAACAGCTCCATGTCCTTTTTATGTTGAGGACACCAGAACTGGACACAATACTCCAAGTGAGGTCTCACAAGAGCGGAGTAGAGGGCCAGGATCACCTCCTCTGACCTGCTGGTCACGCTTCTTTTGATGCAGCCCAGGATACGGTTGGCTTTCTGGGCTGCAAGCGCACACTGAAGCCGGCTCATGTCATGCTTCTCATCAACCACCACCCTCAAGTCCTTCTCCACAGGGCTGCTCTGAATCTCTTCTCTGCCCAGCCTGTAGCTGTGCCTGGGGTTGTCCAGACCCAGGTGTAGGACCTCGCACTTGTCTTGGTTAAACTTCATGAGGTTGGCATCGGCCACCTCACAAGCGTGTCCAGGTCCCTCTGGATGGCATCCCTTCCCTCCAGCGTATCAACCGAGCCACACAGCTTGGTGTCATCAGTAAACTTTCTGAGGGCGCACTCAATTCCGTTGTCCATGTCACGGACAAAACCTTGCTGACAAAATCCTGGCTATGAAGAACTGAGGTGGCTTCTGTACCTAATCTCGAGAGAATAAGTGTTTCCTTGTCCGTAAAGGAAAGACTTTGGGGAAATTGAGACCCAGTGCAAAATTAACGTCACTGTTAGCGTATGTCTCACGAGTGGTAACAGCACCAAGGTACAGGATGCATCTGCAGGCTTGATTTGGATCTGCCTTCTTAGGTGACCAAGCAGGAGGGCTTTCCAATCTTTGCATTGGCCCACTCCTGCTGTTAGATGTGGCACTCAGCCAAAAGTCCCTGCTCTGAAAACCACCAAAGTGGAGCCCAAATGACCACTTGATCTCACTAGATGGAGTAGAGGCACTGCTGGATTTTACCCTCAGAGGCTGTTGTAAGAGCTTTCCTTCCTCCCTGCTCCTTTTAATCCATTTTTAAGCCTAGCAATGCCTTATGTTTACCCAGCAGGCCCACATGAAAAGGTCAGTTTTATTTCTTTGACCTTTTTCAGCTCAGTAAACATTGGCAGCTGGAGGTCTTCTCTGTAGTCATGTCAGCTGAAATGAAATGGTGTTGCAGGTAATGACATGCATACAGAGCATCTCTGACCTCTGATGTTGTTTGCCCATCACACAGTAGTCATCCCAAAATCCTAGCCACTGCAAAGGTGTTGAGACTGATTTGCTCTCAAGGAACTTGTAAGTGGGTTTTCTTTCCTTTTCCTTTAGCATTGTTTGGATTTCCCCCTGTTTAAGTTAAGATTTAATTAGCAATTTTAAAGTTACAGGTGTAATGGTTATCACTAGTGTGTAGCCATAGATTTTTATCCCTGATGTCAGTTTTTTAGGACAGGAGGAAAATATTCTTCTTGTGAAACTTGCTTCTTAACTTTTCCTTTGAACTGGGAGCTGTTGTCTGGGACCTGCATGGACTAATGTCTGGTGAGGGTGGAGGGGAAAGAGAAGTAGTATGAGGTGATACTTGGATTGTGGCCTTATAACCAGCATCAACCAGAACCAGTTAGTGAAATCAATGACACTGCTATGGAAGCACAGAGCCAGTGTGAGCACCATCAGTAGCAGAGGTTTGTCCTGCTTCCATTTCAGAAGTTTGCCTCTAACATCTCTGGTCCCTCTCTGAACCTTCTTCCCAAGACAGAATTTAAACTAGTATCCATGCCTCCAATGTCAAACTTAATCTGTGGCCATGTATTATTGTCAGCCACTGCTGTAAGTCCTGTAGTCCTGTCAGTGGGAACACTCATGGGAAGTGATGAAAGGCAAGATGTCATGTTGTGTTCAGCTTGTGAGTGGTTCTAGATGGAGCGATAGCTACACAAGTCCTATTAGACAAGTGATATTTTGCTGCCTGTCCTGTGCAAAGCTGAACCTCATTTACTATCTTCTATTTCTGGTCAACATGAATATCTCTTCTGACTGAATTACAGCCAACGTTCAATCTGCAGAGTGTTTTTCATTTTCTGAAATGTAGTGAAGAATTTGTCTTCATAAATTTTGATGAATTTTATAGCTTGATTAGTACCATACAAAACACAAGTCTGTGTGATATAGAAAGTCTCCACTGTGTCAAATGTCTTACTGAACTTTCAACAAGCACAATAACCTTAGAAGTAATTTCTGGGTAACAATAAGAAGACTCCTGGGTACTCTGTAAGTAATTTTGTCCCTTGTTAATACATTATTTTGATTGTTGCATTTTTAATACTTGGATTAAGACAGTGACATGCTCTGATCATCTCTGTTGAATGCGTGAACATCTGTTTTTTGTTGTGGTTTAGTGGTGTTTGCTGTTGGCTGGGGATGAAAGGAGAGATCAAATGGTTTGAAGTTAACTTTTTTAGTTTTTCAAAGTTGCCTTTGTTCATAAGCTATAACCCAGGAACTAAGCAGCAATTCTAACTGTGACTGACAAGCAATGACGGGAGAGAAGGAAGTGTAAGTGATGATACATTAGCTGTGCTAGCTCAGCAATGACAGAAAAAATCTTGTGATTGCTCCTTAAAATTGTCCATACTTTGCTTAATGGAAAGATGAGGTTGCAAAAAGAAAGTACTTCATTATGCACTGAGCAATCCAAGTATGCTGCATGCTCATTAGGGACTTGCTGCTTGCCCAGAAAAAGAAAAGTATTTGGCATCTGCAGCCTGGTGACCCGAGGGCAAGGACATGGAATCTCTGACCTGTGCTGGCTCAAAGTGGTGAAGAGTGAAACCCCTATGCCTATAGATTATTGAAACCTGAACAAGAGCCAAATCCTTTTAACAGGTCATAGTTTGTAAGCTTCCCCTCCCTTGCTCTTCCTCTTTTCTTTGAATATTTTGTGATTTCATATAGTAGCAATAGTGGTTACTTAGTGCCATTAAACAATAACGTCAAGGAAAGGCAGTTCCACCCTGTGTAATGATATACATTTGAAGATGAATAGCTGGCAAGCATCAGTGTCTAGGGAGAACGTGGACAGCTCAGGGTACAGAAGTGGGTGATTAAATAATCTGAAAGCATGTACAATTGATTGCTTGCTCTGTGAGTGAAGTACTTTTGCAAGCCTGATGAGTATTGTTTCATGCGATGTGCTGTATGCAGCTGGCTAAAGGCTTCTTTAAATACTTACCACTTCTCCCATGCTTGTTGGAGGGACTGTGCTGTCAGCTCTGGAGAATGGAGAGATCAGTCTCTGCTACACTTACTCTGAACAAATACCCTTTTAAATGAAAACACCTCTTCAGTGTTTCAAGTTAGGCAAGAAAAAGCTGTTCTGCTGTAAAAACTAGTGCCTGAGCTCCAGCTGGGCAGAGAGGAGATGGTACAACTTGCAAAGGATAAGCCAGAAAATGCATTAAATGGATTTTACAAGAATGGATTATTTTTTCCCTCTAGAACTGCCTCTCTTAGCATTGTTCAGAGAAAGTGTTGGGATGACCAACTTAAATTCCTGAAGTTTAACTTAATTTCTGAGACATGAAGCCTACCCTTAGTGAATAACAAACTTCTGAACATACTGTAATTTCAGTTAAAAACTAGACTAGAAGGTGAGGAGATAGTAAGTACACCATTCCCCTGTCTTGAAGCTGGGGTTTGGTGACAGAGCGTTGCTCAATGTGGAGTCTGGTGTCTACACCCTTAACTGCCAATCACTCCACATCAAGGAGGTTGCTAATTGGTCTCAGTTTTCTTGTTTTTCTCCTTGTGCTTGGGGAGATTCTGACTTAACATTATATGATGTGTTTTGGCCTAGGAAATTCTTAGCACAAAGATGATAGTTGATCTAGGTGCTCACAAACCCCCTCTTTCCACTCTACATGTCATTGCACCATCCGCTGCTGAAATGACATAGTGCAATGCTGCTGCTACAAGAGACATGAGTATACTGTGTCCCCAGTACAGCAAGCAGAGAACCTGGGGGAAGAATGGGATAAATATGCTGGTGGTGTTATATAGGGAGGAATTTCATCTGCTTAAGCCCTGTTAAAGCAAAGGGAGGAATTTGCAGAGGCAAATAGCAATTACCTCAATGGGAATACAACCAGGGCATCAGGATTAACATCAGTGAAAAAATGCAACATGGCAGATCTTTATTGATTCTTGGGGTTAGGACCTTGGCTTTACATCTGTTCTGAAACATAACAATTCCTGAAGCACAACACAAGATGGTTGGGTTCAGTATTCGATGAAAAGATGCTGCCTGGTTTTTTTATAAATAAAAGATTTTGCTGCCTGTCCCTATACTACTGGAAGGGTGCATAAAGTGAAGTGCTGCTGTACTTTCTTTGACGTATTCTAGTCCCACTTGGGAGCAGGACATATATGGTGCCTTTGTTCTGTCCTGGGCTCACAGTTGCCCTGTGTTCTTATGGCAATGTTCCTTGTGGGCCTGGTTCTGAGTACTATAGCATGTCCAAACCAGGTCATGCTTGAGGGTGTGCAGTTCATTAGCCTTGATCTGTCTGTGCTCAGTGGCTGTAGAGATGACTTTTACCAAGGTATCACCAGTGTAAAACCTGATTTACGGGAGTTGTGCTATAGCAAGTTTCCAGCCCTCTGTAGGGGGAAAACTGCGCTTGCTTAAGCAGCTTATTTCACACAGGGAAGTTCCCATTTAATATCCTGAAGATGGTGATGTGTAGAAGAGCCTCAGCTTTTCTAACCACTGGACTGCAAAATCTTCTCTATTGAAAGCTTCAATGGACCTGATCAATTCATTTGTAATCTCTCTAAGCATGAATAAAAAATGTTACTCACCTGATTAGCCTGTTTTATAGCACTTCAAAAGCCTTGATAAAACTGGTCAATGCAATAAATACCTAATGAGCACTAAGCTTCCTTCCTTGGCAAATAAATCAATAAATCATAGCACAAACTCTAGGTAATGCTTTCAATCAATCAGCATAAATCCTTCTTTGGCTGCAGGAATGAAACCTGAGATAATAAAATGCGGTGGCTTTGGATGTGCTACACTGATTACATGAATTCTTTTTCCTCACAGTAATAGGGACAAACACAAGTCACTTCCCTTTTCCAGTTTAAATGCAGTCTGCTGGTCGTTTCACATCCTCTTCTAGTATTTAGTACTTGCAGCATTGCTATTTTAATGTTTTAAAGGAATATGCTTTGCTGGTACTGACTTTATTTGACTATACCACTTTCACAAGGTACACCCTGTGATGGATAGGTGAAGACTCCAGAAGGAAGCCTTTTATTTGCTTTGTGGTCCTGTTGCCATTTCTTAACTCACACCCCCACAGCCACTTACATAAGTGATCTTGTTGGTACTAGCAGGTTTATTCTTGGAATAATTATTTAGAGGTGTAATAAACCAAAGTGTTGTGATGGCAGAGGATGCTGTCTTGATAATTGCTGTAGGAAAATATTTGAGAGAATACTGGAGTTGTAGAATGAAGAGGATACCTTAATGTTTGCCATCCCTCTGATCTCTTCTTAATATGGCTAAAACCACTATGGTGCCAGATAATGTGGAAGCAATGAAGAGATCTCAGCATGGTTCATGATAGCTGATCCATGTTATACTCCTGTTCCTTGTATTAACCTTTCCTGGACATTGCACTGTGCCTTAATGCATTTTGTTCTTTCATAGCAGCTCAGGCTTATGAATGATTTATTGAAATCCTGTGTGTGTGTTAATTCAACCACAATAAAA
>NW_009944968.1:3706-49819 GCF_000696875.1 Nestor notabilis | reverse complement strand
CCTGCTGGTGGTCTGACAGATGTGTTGAGTTGATCAAGCTGCTAAGGACTCTAGCAGTGAGAATAAAGTATTTGGTTTTGTGCAGAGTAGTTTGTATCCCATGCTAATTTGCTTTTGTTTCTCCAAATTCTTATTTTAAGATGCCCGCAGCAGACTGGCTCAGTCCCTTATATTACTGCATCAACAGCAGAAATATGGAAGATTTTTAAGCATAACCCTTTCAGGTTATAATGTAACCTCAGCATGTTCCCCTGCAGCCACGTCTACCTTCACAATGGCATAAGGAGCAGTAAAAAAACCCTCTGCACTTCCATTGGATGTGGTTGAATTAGATCTTTATGAAAAGCAATGAAGTCATAATTTGGATGTTTTTGGTGCCTATTAATGACTCAGTCACTTGTTTTTCACAAGCACAGAATTTGGCTCTTCTCTCGCTGCTTCAAATCCTACTGAAAATTCACTTCTGACATCCTTCTTTTGCTAAATTTAACCAAAAGTAGCAAATGCTTTCTCAAATAGGTTCTGTTCCAAATAGGAACATCTTAAAGATCATCAGTAATGTCTTGAGTTTTACTCCTTGTCATAATATATGGAGTATGAATGTCAAATTCTTCAAACATTCATAGAACCTATGTGTAATACCAGTAGTAAATTTGCAAGGCTTTTTCTGGAAGCTTTTAAGAGATTCCATGACTAATCCAACCTTCTGCAGTATGCCTAATTAAAAAAATGAAGTAGCAGACTTCCAAGTAAAGTTGGAAGAAAATATTCATCGTTCCTTTTTTTCCACCAAGAATGGTGTTGAGCTGGCAACTCCCACGGTTTCTCAAGTTCATTAAGTTTCACCAAACTGGTATAAATAACTCTACAGCAGCAAATCAAAATGCTTTATCTTTAGAAACAACAACAAAGGTATTTGAATGAGGGGAAAAAAATTTGTATGTAATAATAATAATTATTATTTTTTTTCTACACAAACTTTCCTTTCTGACTTTAAAATACATGGGAAAAAATGAGGAGGGACGTCACTGCGTTTTGCATTGATTTCCCAAGATTGGTTTTCACACACACAAGTATAAATTTATAAAGAGTTTTTTACATACATGTATAACTGTCTAGAAAATGTAGTAAATTTGCAGGTTATGATTCAGGCTTGTCTGATTTTAAGGAAAGGATTCATGCAAAGGTCAGCTTGGGTTTTTGTTTATTCTTCTGATGGCACTGAAATTGGCATTTTGTGTGTGTGTGTGTGTGTGTGTGTGTGTGTTTTGCCCTTTTCCTGAGAAATCATCTTGGTTAATAGTCTGCCCACAGATGGAATGAAACCCAAGTGTGAAAATGTTTTTTGTCTAACAGAAAGTAAAGGCAACCTTTCCTGTAGCTGGCGCAATCTGCTTCTCTGGGTCCGCAATGCAAAAACTGTCATTGATTGTCCTGACCATTCTGATGCCATCTTAAACAGGGTCTGAAATTCCCATTCCGATCCTTAAGACTGCAGTGCAAACAGATGACTTGCTTTTAAAAGCATTTATTTTATGTATTGGTGTTTTTCACTCAGTTTTGTGCCAGTCTTTTGACAATCACTGGGGATGTTTGAGTATCTGTTTCACTGTTGCATAACACATCTTTCTTGCTATTAATATTATGACATCTATTATCTGTGTGATCATAACCCATGACAAATAGCCAAGCAGTGCATTGTATAAAGAGTAGCCTTTTTTCCTCTCTAATGGATGTAAAAGTAGTGCCCAAATTCATTATGTAGATAATGGCTTTTGGGACCAGTGACTTGGCCAACATGAGAAACATAAATCCTTCCTAACTTGGTTGTCCGTGTCAATGATGCATTTAAAATTTGTAAGAATTAATCTTCATGATTCATATAAGCCACTTCTGTTTGAAGGCCACCATCTGCTAGTGACTGGATGCTCAGGGCAGTTCTTTGTTGATGGGCAGACCCTTTAGTCAGGAGGACAGTTCTATTCAGGATTTACTGAAGGCTTCCTTGAAAGAGTATCTTAGCTATCTTGGGAGATTTTGAAGACCCTTTTCCCAAAGCCAAGGTTAGTGTGCTAAGAGTTGAGTTTGGTCTCCAGCCATGAGGACAAAGGAAAAACCACCTAGAGACTTGTGACTGTTGTACCTGTTTGCTGGGGTCTGCCATCAAACAGCTTTTGAAGGAAGGTGGATTTTTCTGGCCAGCCCTTGGAAGACATGACAAGGGGAACAGATTCCTCTGTCACACACCTGGAGGATTCTGGCAGAGGTGGAGTCCTGCAACATATGCCTTATCTGAATTCTCTGGCATGTGTTTTAAGAGGAAATAGATATTTACTTATAGTAAACAAGCAGGTCACTTGATGTTACAGTCAGCCCTAGCAAAGTAATACCCAGCAGCCCAGCATGAGCAACTGTCCTGACAACAGCAAAGCAGGGTTGCTCTAACAGTAAAAGGAACTGAAATGTTAGAAAACAACATATGAGGATATTTTTTTATCAAAGGTTTGAAGAAATGAACTTATTGGGCTGGAAAAAGAAGCTGTGCTAACGAAAACCTCCTTGATGATGGTTCACAGACTGTCTGATTTCTGAGTACCAGCACTTGACACCAACTGAAAGGGTTAATGAAGTGTAGGATTTCCTGATGGAGTATGAGATGAAAATTTCAGGACTTGCCTACCCTTGCTGTTTGCACTAACAAATTGGGCTTAAGCCATTGTTCTGGTTTTTAATGCTGTCCTTGGAAAAGTCTGTTGTGCAATTGCTTAGGAGGGAGCATAATGGTTTATGACTACAGCACCTAGAGTCCTCTCATTCAATGAGTTCCCGGGAAGTCTTAATCATACAAAGCTAATATTGCTCAGCTGGCGATAATGTCATGCTGCCAAGCTGAGTTACATGGATTGCTGTGGCAAATGCCTGACTGATTAATTTTAATTCAATGTAAATAGAAATGGTGTCAAGGATATATTGTAAATAAGAAGTGGCTTTGCAGTGAAGATATTAGTGGGTGACCAATCAGCCCAGATGGCATGACCACCACTTTTCTCAGTCATGTCTGGCAGCACTGCTGAGGTAATGAGTGATCTGCAGCTGAGTTGTGAAATAGTGGTGTAAGCTCTTGGAAGACCTGAACAGAAGGAATTTCACTCTAGAGGTGTGGATGCAAAACAAAACCTAACAAACCAACCAAAAATTGAAGAGGCCAAAATGAAGAGCAGAAGCAGTGATATAGAAGTAGGAAGTGAGGTTCCTGACACTGGTGGAAAAACTTTGTGCCAGAGTCAGTGTCAGTACTGCAGGCTTCACCTTTCTCCGATGATTTCAGGGGGAAGTCAGGGCTCCTGATACTGCTCAGACTTACGCAAGAAAGTTTAGTGCCTTCTGCTTTGGCTGATGAGGGAGCTGAGACAAGGTGAAGGGAAGCACGTTCATAGATTATGAAGGCAGAACCCAAGTGTGGGTGTGCTGTGGACCCCAGCTCAGATTTGTTTATGGGGGTTAATTCTCATACTGAATGAATCCATCAGTAAAATTATTTCCTGTAACCCTAGGGAACACAGAGAAACAATTAGCTGCAGGTCTGTATTACTGAGGAAATAGCTAACAAATTGGTTCTGTTCCTGTAGTAAGGAAATTAGGCTTGTTTATAACTTACCCTCTACCCCCCAAAAAAATCCATATATGTATGTAAATGAAGTGAATCACTTAAGCCTCTGTCAAGTTGCCAGTTCAAATCTACTTACCGTGGGCACATCTCTCTTTATCATCAGAACCTGGTTGCTCACTTTGGACTCAGTCCACAGACTTTCCTTTTTGCCTTTCAGGTTACACATAAGCAGTTAATCACATTACAGCAAATAAATGACTCCAAGTTGCTGTAGGTTGTTAGATTATTTACTTTTTTAGTAGGTTGTTACTCCAGAGCATTCCAAGAGAGAAACTGATGTGAATATTCATGAAAATACTTAAAAGTGAGAAGATGGGCCTATTATTTATTTTTGAGGAAGAAACTGCAGCCTTGCTTTGATCATACTGAGTTATAGTAATTTTCATAGTGGACCGCAATAATTTAATTACATGGGTTTTGAAGAAAAGGATGGTTCTCTGGCTAGAGTGCTGCGTTGGGGTTATGAGCACTCTGTTCTGTGTCATACACCTTGTTTGACCTGGGCAAATCATTCTCCTTTAGTTTTTCCACTTGTGCCAAATGGGGATAGTAATTACCCACTTCACAGAGGAGGGCATGTGGCTGAAATTAATTAATATTTATAATGTACTTGAATTTCTTTGGTGAGGTTTTTAGCTCTGTTGCTATAAACAGTTATTTCTGGGTTTTTGGCTTGTGTGTGTGCATATGGTGTACAAAGGTTGGCTCCAGCCAAAAAGTAGTAAGATGCAGTCTTAAGAATAACATTCCTTGGCACTTGTATAAATTCAATTAATCGCTAAAGATTTTAAAGCATTAATGCAGCTGGTACTGGCTTTGTTACTGCAATGTAATCGCTCTGTGGAAAGCAAGAAAGTAAATAGCAAGGAAGAAGGCTTATGGTGTTTTTTAATGTAAGGGGCAAGAATATTGGCCCTCAGGGACAGCCCACTGAGAAAAGATGTCTTTAGGACATGGAACATAGTTCACCTGAAACCTTGTGGATAAAGGTGACTGAAAAATGCGGTCACCTTATTGACTTCAGTGCTGAATAGTTGGAAGAAACTGAAATCCCGATTAAGCCCTAAATGCTTATTTTACAATATGGTAGTAAGTGGAAGATGTTATAAATAATATCAGTAAACAAGCTAAAGATCGTACCAATAGATACATACCAAATACTTAACACCTATCTTGGTGTAATAGCCAGGGGATTTGTTTTTAGATGGATTTCTGTACCAGCTGTAATTTCTGCCAAACTATTTTGTATCAGTTGCATAAATCCAGTGAAACCTAATAAAATGCTCCACCTTTCAGAAAGTTTGCTGGAAAGCAAATTGAGGTAAATGTGCTCAAGAGTGAGATCTTGGTAAAAAACATTGTGGTGAATGAATTGCCTTATGATGTTAAACAAAACTTTTCAGTATGAGGGGCCCACTGGTGACAAACCTGCATATGCAGTTGTGCATTGCAACTGGCAACACTCAGTTTCAGTAACAGGCTGAGTTAAGCAGAGGCTTAAATCTTGTTGGGGAAATTGTCCTCAGAATTAAGCATATTTTCATGCATTTTGTTAGATTGGGATGCTATCAAGGAGATGTTCAAGGTAAAGGATGTGTTTAAGTGCTTTGCTGAATCCAGGCCATAATGGCCAAGATCCTCACCTTTCATTGTAATGATAGGTGGCTTCTGCCAGGTGAATTACTTCTCCTCTGCTTGAAACACTGAGCTTTTGAGCCAGCCTTAACTGTAAAACAGATTTTTCAGATAGGTACCCTAGCATTTTCCATAGAGTCCCTTTGATGCTGTCAGCGAATCCTACTTAATTCATCTACCCAAGGAGGGCTCCAGAGAACTCCTGTTTTCTTATCCTGGAGTGGGTTTTTATTTTCTAATAACTTCTCCCTGAATTTTGACTCTGATTAGCAGTGTGCCTGCATTTTAATAAATGATCTTAAAGAGCTCCCTTCTGTCTTCCCTCAGCACTTAATTACAGTGTGTAAATACACACACAGCCCTATTACTGATGTTAATCCCAGTGCTGATAAAGCCAGATAGGAGAGACTTAGAAATGAATTGGAATAAGGATAAGCACAGGTCTTTCATTAGCCCAACTAAAAGTAATCACAGATGTCTTGCTGATAATATACATCTTCCAGATAGAGTACTAATTACTTCTGGCAGTGCTGTGCTACATCACAGAGATAACTTTATTGTAATCCTGCAGTATGTTTTCACATACCAGTAGCTGCTTTTTCCCTCTTTCTCTCCTTGATAATGTGACCTTACAGATTTCAAACCTCCAAACTACACATTGATGTGTCAAGGCTGAGGAAATCTGACAAGTTCTTTATTTTTTTTATTCCCCCCTATCGCGTTTCTCCTCCATTGTTTGCCATAAAGTTGTACATAATTCAGGGAAATTAACTTGTATGTAAGATGTCATAATTTAAGCAGCAGTCAGTATGGTTGCAAATGCCATTTATGATTCTGTGATATATTATGGCTAGTCTTTTCAAACTGCAGTACCTAAAATTAAGGTCTGAAGTTAGGGCCAGATTGTCATCTGAGTTCTTTCCAAGGAATACTAAACTCCGTAAATAAAACTCATTATGTAGTACTAATTAGTAGAATCAAATTCTGTTCGAAATGATTGAGAAAGTTGCTGGGATGTGGTCCATAGGAATCTGTGGAAGTTGTCTGGATTTTGTGTTGTAGTGTTTGGGGTTTTTTTTTTGGTGGTGGTATTTCTACCTAGAGGTGCAGCTCCATGGGTAACTGATAGTTTTGTTTTAGTTGTCTTAAAGGCAAAAAACTGGAAAAGGCCTTGTATGGGTTGACTGAGGAAAAAAGAATGGGGACATTAAAAGGCTGTAATGTTGTTCCCTTAACCTGATATTCAGTTAAATTATTTTGTTCAAGATGGATTACCAGACTCAGCATGAAGCATTCATCATCAGTGTGTTAATCGGCAAAACTGAAGGAGCTTTCAAGCTGAAGTGGTCTTTATTACAAAAAACCCCATTCAATATATGCCATTTACATGGAATTCTTCTTATATTTTTGATAATTTTTAAATAGAAAATGGTTCAACTGAAAATGGAGCAATGGAATAACTTCTTGCCACTGCCTGTTTGGTTCAAAAAATCATTGTCAATGAAAAATCAGCCAACTTGTACTGACAGCCCAGTTCAGGGTCCTTTGACTATGTCTCTTGGGAAGTGCTAGCTTAGACATACCAGAGGTATGGGCAAGTGTAGTTGTATGGTATTGAGCTATAAGCTGTGTGGATGCACTCATCCCAGTACCATGTTGTGTGTTTATCTAATCTCCTTACCTCCTGCTGGTCATGTTCATACCACACCAGATTCTCACTAAGGAGGTATTGTGGACTTTGCGAATCTGAATGGTCCTTTTGGCTTTGAGTGTATTTTATTGTATGATGTGCCAAATCCAGTCAGTATAGGGTTTTGCTGCTTTCTGCCTTGGGAATACTTGTAATCATGTCACTTTTCCTTCTTGAGATGTTAATTCCCACTTCTGTTGGTAGAAAAGTTGCTTCACTGTTACTGAGAAACACTGTCATTTTTGAGTAACATACTTTTTGCCTGCAGATAAAAAAGCCCTTTCTGTGAGCTTGTGTGAAAGGTTTTTGTAAGTACTTGTGTGCACAAATGAAGAAAGTTGCCAGAATAGGAGACTGAAGCATACGTGCTGAGATGTAGCATGTAAAAATCTCCCAGAGGCTGACAAGGTCTGGAGATGAGTGGTCCGTTCTTATTTACAGCTTAATAAAATGTGTTGAAGTAAATACTGGCTGTGATTTGGGGCCCAGCTTGATGCTGTACTGGGGAAAAAACAATTCATTTATAACAGCTTGACCAAATTCTTTTTTATGTTCACAACCTTTTTAGCCTTTCTTCCTGTGTGATGTGGTCTCACGTGCTTGCATTAGTATCTCACTGTTTTATGGACCTGTTTTCCTTTTCTGACTGCAATGAAATATTTGCTTGTTTCCTGAAAGCATAGCAGGGTTTGGTTGTATGACTACTCCTTGGTCATAGCATCACACTGAGTCTTGGCTATTTGCTTTTAAATAAAATGGTGCCTAGTATTTTATTCTTGTTCCAAACTAAAACAAACAATTTGGAGGGATTTTTGTCTAGTCTGTAAACAATTTACTTCAATTACTGTTTGTCACAGCATTTACGAAACTTGCACACTGGAGTTTGATGAATTATTAAAGACATCAATCTTATTTTAAAATAACATGAAGTCAAAGTATCAAGAACTGAAAGAAAAATCATAAAAGCTGACTTGTATTTTAACTAATACCAAGAAATTAGTATCAGATTTTGTCTGTGCAGTTAGTTTCTCTGTGGTGGTTGCAAAGACTCAGTCCAGAGGAAATATTTCTGAAATCATATGAGATTTTAAACTAATTTATTTGCACAGCATCTTATTAAAATTTCTAGAAACAGTCAGTTTCAATTCTTATGAAAGACTTCAGGCCTTTTCTCATAAAGTGCAGACTGTGGTGCTTCTCTTTTGGCAAGGGCAATGAGAATAACATCAGTAGGTAAGGTGTGAGGTTGCAAAGAAACCAATGTGCAGAAAAGAAAAAGCAGGTTACTAAGAGACGCCTGTTTGTCAGAGCTATGTAACTACACAGAAATGTAGTTTTCTGGTGTGAGACCTGGGGGTGATTTGGCTGTAAGGCAGGGGGTTGGAACATCTGGCCTGAGATTTCCAGTTCACAGTGAAGCTTCTGAGCCACTTACCATGGGTGGCAAGTCAATTATGCCCAGTAACTAAGGGCGGTTAGATAATGTGCTACCTTGCAGTATGGTGTCTAAAAGAAAACTGGGAGCAGGTGGCAGATGCGTGTCTGTCTTGCAAGCAGTAGGCTGTGTAGGCAGCTCTATATCCCCTCCTGTGTCTTTTCATGCCCAGCAGCATCCCAACCAGTACCACTTCCACGCGCTCCTTTTACATGAAATAACCAAAGTCTATAGGAAACTTTTTACTGCTCAGTGCATGTAAAACTACAACTCATGAATAGAACCCAAGCTTAAGCACTGCTAATGTGCACATGGTAATATATTTGGCCATGAAGATGAATTGAACATGTCTGTCTTTCTCTGAAACTAAGAAGTATGAGGCCTTCCTGAGACCTGTAGGCTTGTGTTTTAATCACTACTGCATTTCAAACTAAGGATTCAGCAGAATCTTCCATATGAGACTCACAATACTCTGCTGGCTAATGGAAATAATTAATCTATCCATCTTAATGTGCAAATGATGATGCTCAAGTATCCTGTTTGGATAGGATGACAGAAAGTGGGGATTTGAAGTGCAAGCTTGTGGTGCTGATCGTTGATTTTGTACAGCTGATTTTTATTTCCATTGCTTAGATTTTAAACTACAGGGCTGCCTGAAGTGTCATTCTTGTTTTGTGTTACTCCAATGGTCCTGTGAATGATGCTGCAGGTCTGAAGATAGTTTGCTTCCTACAGACAGTTGCATTCTCAGAACTTGCTTTTGGAGGAAGAGTGGGCTCTGCTATTGCTATACAGATTCTGAGGTGATTTCAGACTAAACCAGGGAGAAAAATTACTTTTGATATCTGATTTTAGGACTGTGATAAGTCTACTGTCCGCTTTACAGGCGAAGAGCTAATAAATGTCAGTGTTATAGCCAGTGAAAAAATCAGGGAATGAAACACAAAGAAACAGTCCACAAATACAGTTTAATTTTCTGTTTGATGTTGCTGCCCCCTGTTTTCCTTGAACACCAGCACTTAGAAACTCGTCATCTCACCTCATCTTTTGCATGATGCCTGAGGAGTTCAAAGTCACCTGGGAGATGCGATATGCTGAGTTCTTACTCACTTTGTATTTTCAGATAGACGTCTGCATCCTTTTGTTTCCAGATAATCTAAAGCTATAGCTCTCCAAAGAAGGGAGAGAGGAAACACTGTTTGACTAGTTTGTGTGGTTTTGATTTGGTTTTTTCCCCCTCTTTTCTTTCAGAAACAAATTTCTGGGATTCTCATTCCTTCATTCTCTTAGAAAGACAGACAACAGCTGCCAATAGAAGGTGACTCATAAGTGCAAATGACAGGCTTGGAGAAGCTAGATTTGGATAGAAAAAGAGACAGACACAAACTTATAGTCAGAATGAAAGTTGAACCTGTTTGGTTTTTGGGTTATTTGTTTTTGCTTGTTTTTTTTTCCCGTATAGCTTGCTTTATTTCTTTAGTGCTACACATAAAATGACATGATTTGTCCTGTAAGTGGAAAGCAAAGGAGAATTACATTTCTGACTTAACATATTAGGGCTAGGTGGAAAAAACAGTCACAAATGTTTTTAGTTGCCTCATTCACTACTGAGAATGAGGGACAGAAAGCCTGCTGAGAGACTGGGTCTCTATTAGTGTGGTGGCTGCAATAACTAATGATACCTTGGAATAGATGACTGTTTGAAATGGTAAGTATTAGACAGCTCAGGGGAGAACTGATTGTGAACCCCCTGCTGGAGGGGATTTTGCTGTATGTTTTCATGTTTTGTTGGTTTGGGATTTTATCTGGAGGGGGAGGAGGGAAGGATGGAGCAGTTCTAAAGAAAATGGGTACGTGGAGAAAACAGTTGTTTGGAGATTTCTTATTTTTAAAGCTTTTGAATAATTTTCTTCAGGAATAGTGAATGAGACCGTGCCTTTTTAATGTAAAAATAGACAAGTTCAGTTGAGATTGAACAGTGCACTTGAAGGGAATTTAGATTGAACGTTTCTATTCTAGCTAAATCGTCAACATTTAAAAGCAATTTAAGAACCTACAGGCATAATAGTCTATTTACTTAAATAAAAAAAAAAAGAAAAAGAAATTAAATATGGCATTTTTGTTTAGTAAGTAGAAAGTATTTTGTTTAACTGCAGTGCAGTTGCCCTCAATCTAGAAACTGCTGATAATGGTACTCACATAACCAAGGCTGTAAGCCTGTCCTAAAAGTCATTTGCATATGTAAATATGTCAATATATTGTACTAGTAAAATGCTCTCTAAACACAAATGGCTGTGTTGACAACATGGGGATGTACGCTGCTGTGATGGAAGTAGCATTGCTGTCCCTTGACCAAGTTTGACCAGCACAATCAATATAGCTGTTAAGTGCTTCCTCGGAGACCTCTGTCCATGCAGGGTCATGTGGCTGATCAGTGCATGCAGAAAGATAAGCATATCTGACATTCTGAATTGGATCTGAAGCTAAGCTGAGAAAATCAGTATTTTTCACTCTTATTTTTTCCATCAAAATTCAGAAGATATGTCTTGATTTACACCTAAGAACCTGACAAACTTAGCTTTGAATGGTAAGACTTGATTTTTTGGAAAGCTTTTCTCCTGCCTGTTGCATGTGTTTTGGTTTTGTTCTATTTTTATTTTCCTATCGGGGCTTTCCTTCCTCTTCCTATTCCATTTTCCTATATTTATCCTCTTTTCTACCAAGTAATATAGAAAAGAGTTTTAGAAGGGCAAAGAACAGTGAGTAACACTTTTCTATTTCCTGCAAGTGGCAAGACTAATTTGATATGAGAGACACACTTTTGTTTCATACCATCTTGATCTTCTGCCCCTCACTTCCAAAAAAATCCCAAACAACCCAAAAATCTGAATCTTTACTGTGAATTGCTGGTTATACATACGGAAGGAAGAACTATATTAATCAGCTTTGCAAGTCATCTATAACTGAAACAGTAATTTGCTCCCGTACTGATGCAAACTGCTTGTCATCATAAGGCTACTATGCTATCTATGCTCTGCTTTTTTTCAAGGTACTTGCAGGCAGAAATCAGAACTTTGGTCCTCAGGAAGTGAAAAAGAAGAAAGTGAATTTGTTATTCAGCAAAGCAGCAGTATCTCTATGAAATGAACATGCATCTCCAGAAAAAAACATGATCTACCACCCTTCCTGCTTACCAGTCATTCAATATCAGCCACTAAAAGGTTTAGGGCCAGATTAAAAAAAAAAATAATTGGAAATGCAGATCACTGCATAAACAACGTGCTCATGCCATGCTGTGACTAATTCGTGCATGGAATTAGTGTAATTACCAGCACAAGTTGGGTAATTGGGCGTGGAAGTTATGACCATCATTTCCTCATCTGCACAGTCTGAAGTGAAAATCGGTCGTGCTTTATATATATAGTGGCCTTTTCCACAATAGCTTATTCTTTGGTGTAGGTGAACTCAGTGGGACCAATCAGTCTTTGCTGTGGTAGCATGTGGTTTCAGGAGTCCAAGGGTAGCAAGCACAGTGGGTCTGGAAAAGACAACTGAATATCGGAGAGTTTTTCACCTAAACAGTCAGCACATGCTGTTCAACCAGGAGCTGCTCTGTTCTCTCCTGATTTTTTTCACATATTCTCCCAATTAGGAGATAAAGGCATTTTTTGAGTAACTCGAAGTTGTGTGACAGTTCTCCTGTGACTGATGTTGGCATTTTAATGATTTCTATTGAGTGAGAATGAAGACAAACCACCAGCGTGTGGCAGCTGTATTACCTGGAAGTTCTTCCAGGAGCTGCCCCTCTGTGGAGGAGGTCAGCAGGGGTTTGCAGAGGCACCAGGGGTGATTACTGGGGGTGTCCTGGATCCAGCATCATCAGGCTGCTGTTTGTGCCATTCTGTGTTTCATTCTGTGCCATTCTGCTGCTGTGGCCGGATGGGATGGTCTGAGCTGTGCTGTGCGCATCTAATGGCAAGGGTTGCATTCAGTTTGTGCCTTTTTTTCTGCCAGGCATGGAATTCCTTGTCTCTGTGCTGGTTTGACATGAGCAATTACTTTGCTTTCTGCATATGGAGGCAGGAAGGAATAAGGAGAACTAGAAGGAAGGAAACAAAAAACTTTTTGTCTCTGTCTTGGGGTATCTGCTTCTTCCTAGTGAGACTGGTATTGGTGAACCAGAGCTATTGCCTGAAGATCTGTTTCTTCGCAAGCAAAATGTTCTAGTTCATTTTGTGCTGATATTTTCTACATCTTTTCAAACTGTGCTAGAAATTTAACATGGAGCTAACACTAAATAACATGTTTTCTCTGTGAAGGAAAATAAAGCCAAAGGACTTAATTTCTTTTTTTAAACTTGTAAAACAATGTGACATTTTTCTTTTTCAGCCTAGTTTTGCTTTAATAATCTTCTAAAATGCTTAACATTCTTTTTTCTATTGACGAAGAAACTGATTTAAAAAGGGGAAGAGTAAGACAGTTTTTGTTGAAAGATTCTACTGGTTTAAGGACATGTCAGCCAGTTACAGCTGAGTAGTCTTTAATCTTTAGATGTGTTTGTGCAGTGATAATCCCTTGTAAAATGCTAGGAAGCTCATTACTTAGAGCTGAATTTTATTTTGGGTTGTCACTAGTAAATCTGTGGAGCCGATAACTTTTCATGCTGGCTGTGACTTACCCCAGAAAAAGGAGATGCCGCTGTCTGGTAATGCTTGGTCTTGGTATTACATCTTCACCATTCAAAAAAATCATAATGACAACTTTTAGGTTCGTGAGACTTTTCCCAGATGAAAGATATATATGTTTGTACCTGCTTCAAGAGGCTTTTTGTGGTTTGGGTTTTTTTTTTTTTAAAGTCATATTTTCTATCTTTTTAAGACAAATGGGAAAGCAAGCTTTTTTATTTCATAAAAATATATATAAACCCCTGCTGTAGTATCAGGCAACTCTTTAGTACCAGAGATATTACAAGATCCATGGTAAAACCGAGGGAGCTTTTTCACAGTGAAGGCAATATACAGTGTTGCTTCCCCAGTCACCCTCAACTATCAGGCACGTATTTTCTGTGAGCATGGTGCAATTAACACAATTAGGAAATAGCTTTCATTATTCTTTCTGACAAACTTAAGTTTGGTACTAACTAAATTCCTTGTTCCATTGGCGGGGGGAGGAGGTAGCCTTCAAATGTGTGCATTAAGCTTTCTCTGCAGTGGAAAAAGAATAAAGGAAATCCCGTGGGGAAAGCTGAGCTTCCTGCAGCTTACAAATTTTTTTGGATCTCCTAGACTTAGTGCAGTTTGTGTGGTGGAAGAGTTGCAGCCCTTGGGTATGTTATCACTTTGATTTGGGCTTTTCTAGTTGTAGTGAGGCAAATCTTTCAGTGAAGGAAATTTGAGGTAATAATTCATGATGTTTTGCTGCATTCCACTGGCTAAAGGTCTGTTCTTCAGAGTGCGTTACCCCAGTTGTAGGTATTTCTCAGTGTCTTGCCTTCCCTGAATGATATTCCCAACTGGTGGAAATTATTTGTGCTCCACTGGAAACCATACTATAGAGTGGCACCGGTTTGTTCTCCTACTTCTTTAATCTCTTTAGGAAATATACACTGTTAGCAGTGCTTATAGTACAACACTGAACCACTTGATTAACAGCAAGCCAAGGGTAAAGGCTAATAATCTAGTTTCCCTACTGAGCTTTATGGAACAGGCAGCTGAGGATAAAGGTGGTAGGTGACATGATGAGGATATTTTTCTTCCATAAGACTTACTTATTCAGTTGCTTGGGTAGCTCAAAGGCAGAAATACAGAAATACCATTCTCCCTAAGAACAGATGTTGAGCAAGCAGAAGAGGTGGGAGGAAGAAATTGTATGTGCCACCCTGGAGGCACACATGTCAAATATAAAACATGAGTCAAAGGGAATGGAATATAAAGCTTCATTCCATACCTGTGTCTTGATAAATGGCTGAGTACAAGTGTAAGACAAATTAGTTCAGTAGATGGGACACTGAACTGGTGACAGGGCTGAAAGTTTTAGTTAGAAATAATTCAGGAGGATTCTCTACTGTAATGAATGAATCTATGATATTTATCTAGTGTTTTGGGAGGATAATGGCTTGCAGGTGAAATGGAAGATATGGAAACAATATCCAGCTTTGGGGCAAAGCTCAGATCTCTAAAGCCCCTTCTTAGTTGAGGCCAAAGGCAGGTTGGTTTGTGATAAGAGGAAGTTTAACAAAGCTGAGTGGAAAGATCAGTGGGCTAGAATTTGGGAATGCAGAGCTGGAAAATCAGAAATGTAAGTGGGGGAGAGATGTTTATTTGGCTGTTATTTCCACTGAGAAATAAAGTTTCTTTTGTAAGAAAAGGAATATGAGAGGGTGGAGAAAGAATTTTCAAGCTATTTAAGTGTTTCTGAAATTAAATATCAAGCCAATGTTTTAGTGCTCCTAGAGTATCTGCCACTTACCAGAGCTTCAAGTGTCTGGATCCCTTGTCAGACTTTAAACTTGCCCATAGAGCTTGGGAATCATCGCTTCTGTATCTGTAGTAACGAACTCATATGATGTTAATATGCTGTGCATGGACACCCAGAAGTCCTGGATCCCCAAAGTTTTCAGTCTAAAACATTTGTATTACACAGTCTGAACCTCTCTGAAGAGCTTAAAATAGGTTTCTTCCAGCTTTCACTGTTGCATTGGTACAGCTGATGAAACAATACAGTTCTCTGCAGTGCGTTGAGAGGAACAGGCTGTTTTACTATATTACACCTTCCAGGCAGGGTGGTTAATTTGTTGATAAGCATTAATAGCATTTTGTTTAAGTTGTAGGAATTTTGAAAATGACCTTTAATACATGTCTTTCCATCTTTAACAATCTTAATAAGGGATATGGCAAAACCAACAGGGATCCTGGCTTGGTTCCAGGATCAGGATGATACCCCAGAATGAAGTCTTCCTTGCACCTGTGTGTTGGTTTGCTTTTGTTAGCTGGGGGTTTGCCCCAGAATATAGCTAAAGGAGTTGAAGGAAGTGATGAAGAGACAGACAGAGGATCTTACGCTTTTTTAGAGATCAAAGGTACTCTCACTAGTGGAAATGACCAAACCAGTGCTGTTTCTTAACATCAAGTCTGGAAGTCCAAAAGGGCGTCTGGTTCCACAGATTTTAATCATCACTGTTCAACATGGAAGACAGCACTTATCAGATGTCATAAAAAAAGGTCAGTGATTTAGGTGCTACAGTTATGGTAACAGGCTTTCACCCAGTAGCTTTTTATTCTTTGTTTTGCCCTCTGCCACGAGAGGAAGTCAAGAATTTACTTCGCTTTTTCACTCCAAAAAGACTGTGTGAAATCCCCAAATTTAAATAGTTTATATACAGTAAAATGAGGATATTTCCCCCTACATCCCACTTGACAGTGAATGAAGATGATGAGGAGAAAGGAAGATGAAGGTTACCAGTCACTTGGGGCTACTGTGCCTTTCCTGTGCTTTCTGCTAAAGCCTTGAGGATATAGGCAGGAGGCAGCTTAGGTTTGTTATCCTTCAGATAATAGGATCTTAGTCACGCATCTTAGTGGGTTAATAAGAGTTTTGAACATTGGTTTGTAATATGCTTTGACTTCCCCCTCCTTTTGAGTTAGCTGCCTGATAAAATACAGCCGAGGGAGAGATGTGAGATGCAAGTTACCATCCTGCCCCTTAGTTTTAAGAGATGAATCCTCTGCAGGAGATACGCGTGTGCCTTTCTTTTTATTTTATAACTAGGAGGCAGTTAAAATCCAGCAAGTTCTCTTCCTGGCAGAAAGGAAGAACCCCAGGTCAGAATGTCTTGTGATTACAAAGTCGTGACTGTCTTATCCTCCTTTTATACCCCCATCATTCCTTGTTCTGCTCAAGGGGTGCAGTTCCTATCCCTCACTGCTTGTTGGAAAACCTCCATCTGTTCCATCAGTTCTACTCTCTCCCCACTTTTCCCTCCAGCATGGTTAGAAAATATAGCAGGAGAAATAAAAGACTGGAGTTTGCAGGGTGGGAAAGGTGTGGAGGGTAATGAGGGCCTTTTAAAAAATAAAAACATTGGTGTTTATTTTATTTTTTTATTAACTTGAGGGGGCTGTCATTTTGGCCACAGTGCTGCTTGAAAGTTTCTCAGGCCTGATATCTTCCCTAAAGGTATTTAGCATTAATATGTCTTGACTTATGTAGTAGTTATAAATAGTATGGCCCATTAAAAGATGGAATCATTCATTCCTGTTGGACTCCTTCCAAAGGCTGTGAGTTGAATGTGCTTTGAACCCTGTGGAGGTAAATATCAGATACATTCTTTGTATATGGAGGTTGTAGTTTAATACAAGCTGCCTTTGCACTTCAGCCAGTGGTGAGTCTGCAGCTGGTGCAGATAACTTGTGAGCTAGCTCATGTGCAGCTGATTTGATCTTTTGACTGGAGACTCACTAACAGTTTTTCTGTCCTGCATGAATCTCTTTCTGACAGTCCTATCATACTCTTCAGCTTTTCCTATGTATGTGTGGTTGTGCTCTAAATAAGATCAGGAAAATGAGAATAATGTAACCATTTTGTCTGGAGGAAGTTTGCCCTCATTAGGTGGATATGTCTCCCTGTCACAATGCTAATTTCAGGCTTTCAGATGATGGACCACGAATCCTATCTTGTGACCACAGGCAGTTGCTTTATTTTGGCATAATGGACACAATTTAAATGTGTCTATGGGGATATGACTATTCAGCTCCATTTAAGGTTTGTGTGATCTGCTGCTTGAGGAAGTTTGCATCAGTGCTGCAGCAGATGTTGTCAGTTTCCAAAATTATGGTTTTAACAGCACTGTTTTCATGGGGATCTTAGGTGGGAATGGAGCAAGAGGCCCCACTCAGTGGTTGCAGCTTTCCAAGGTGCAAACTTTATATGTTGCTGTTATACCAGTGCCTGTGCTTGTTACTAGTGTTGCCCTAGAAGGCTGTTGAAGTTGATGACGCCAATGGGATCTGGTTCATCTTTAGCTGCTGGCTGTAAACTGGATGGGGAGGTAGGGAGGAAGAGGAAAAGAAACAACCTGTAATTCACATTTTAATGACAGAGGGTTTTTTGTGTGTGTTTTTAGTTTTATTTATTTATTTATATTTTTTGTTCTTTCCCCACACCCAAAATAACTGGGGTAGGGATCTTACTTTGAATATATCTTACTTTCTTTAACAATTTTTTTTTCACTAAGTCCTTCCCTCTTTGCTAAAATACAACTGTTTTTATTCTGACAGCATCAACCTGTTCTACAGAATATAGAGCCCCAGTGAGAATAGACCTTTAACAGGAATTTATATCCGAAGTCTGAAATGTGCACTTTGTCTGTTATGATCCCTGGGTGCCTGTTAAGGGATTACTTATGTCTTAACATCCTAAGTTTCTTTCCATAAACAAATGAAACCTTTGAATCTGAGGTTCAAGGAATATGCACAGATGAAATGTGGTTTAACAACTCTTTGGGGAGAAAGAGCTAAGGTGGGAAAGTGAAGAATTGATGACCTATTAACTGTTTCAATTTCCCATCTTGAATTATTGACAACATGTGACATTACAACCTTACAAATTACTGTCAATAAATAGCTCGGAAAATATGACCTTTGCATTACAATTGGTCTCAAGATGCCTTCCAGCTTATTACAAACAGCTGCTGCTGGCATATTTTGTTGCAGCTGGAGTGGGCGAAGGAATGCAAGAAACTAAAGAACTTTCCTTGTGTAATGAGACAAATCTCAGATGATAAATATACTGGGTGATGGCTGAAATGTCTTTTTTTGAGACTGGACTCACTCCTCTGAAGTTTTGGGGTCATCTAATCTTCAGTGATAAAGATATCCAATTAATTAAGGTTAGCTGTCTTCATGTTCTGCCCTGTCTCTTTCTAGAGCAATTGGTGCTCTAGGAAGTGCTATGTTACTCTAATTCCTCCCACTTCATTGACTGTGGTGACCAGTAAGTGCAAGCTGAATGAACGGTTTGTCTCATTTGTTCATGGCAAACAAAGTGCGCTAAATTCTTGCCTTGTTTTGTTGTTCATGTGATTAAAACACAAACTAAAGTAAGTGGTGTGCTGAATTTGGCCCAAAGATTTCTGCTGATTTGGGAGAAGCTGTGAACACAAGGACTTGATTCTGCGTCTTTTCTTCTTAGCACTATTGAGGAGTAACAAGTCACCAAATTAGTGTTGGCAGCCAGAAAGCTCATAAGGTATTTTCTGAATCATAGGCCTGAGCCAAATTAGTTTCTAATTTAACTCCATTAACAAAGGGTCGCTGTTAGATGAGACCTATCATGTTTGTTTACAAAGTGATGCATTTTACTGTTATTTGCTAGTGTAAGATGCATTGGGAGTGCTAGAAGAGTGTTTTCAGTCGGAAAACTAGATGTCCTGAACACATGTAACAGAAGACTGTTGAATACGAATGATTTTTGCACCAAGCTTGGGTTTGGGTTTTTTTTTCTCAGTTTCTGGGAAACATACCTTATGTGTATTAGGATAGTGGTGCTCACCACTGACTGAAAATCATTCAAAAAAGTATGTTCCCAGCTGTGGTGATGCAAAAAGATGGAAGGATTAGAGGAAGGGGAATAGAAAGCTTAAATTTGACTCATGCCCTGTTAGAGAAAGACAGGGTTGAAGTTATGATTTAAAGTTATAGCAGATTAGGACTTTATGAAGTCCATCTCTCCATGCACTCAAGGACAGGGAAGAACGATTTCGAGAGTAAACACCCAAGAGTTCATCGGAGTATTCCCTCCCTGTCTTCTGTAACAAACTCTTTTAAACTTTGTGTGCTTGATGTGTAATAAAACCAACCTACAACACAGAGCTGTTATTAAGAGTGATCATTTAATGTTTTTAGGCACTCGGGGGACCTAAAGATGAAAGGTACTTATGGTCATAAGTTTCACTACCCCTACTGCCCCATGATGAAAGCTTTAAAGATTCAGTTTCTCCTCTAGGGTGAGAGGGAGGCAGTCTGTTATTCAAGGACGTCATCCTTATCTCTCATGTAGTTTCCTTGTGGCTATGCAACACCACTCAGTAATTCTGTCAAGTAGTATCTTTTGCTTGTGACAGAGTGCTAAACAGTGATTTATTGCTTGAATACACATTGCTTTCATGGAAGTGATTTGTTTAAACAGTAGAGTGCTAAATTATTCATTGCATGCTAATTTTTCACTTTTACATTCTGTAGTGAGCTCCAGAATAAGCAATCTGGGTATTGTATATACCACATGAATCCCAGTTTTCTGGCTGTGTGTATCCCTGCACACCTAGTCTTCCCCTAGGACATGGTTCCTTTCCCAAGGGAAGACCTGGTTTCAGCCTTTCAACTTTGTTGCCCTTTATGATATTTTTCCTCTTCATTCTTTCTTCACACAGAGCTGTGTGAATTATGTTCGAGTAGAGGCTTGGATTGCTGGTTTGGGAAATACTGTGTGTGTTTGGAGTTTATGGGTATTTCTAAATCCTTCAGAAACTTCAGGGTCTTAACCAGGGAGGCACTGCCATAAATACAGCTTGCAAAGCAGGATCTTAATGGCTGAGTGGTATGTTTCCATAAAGTCTCTTCTTGCATGCTCCCTCTTTTTGTGAAAGTGTTGTATGCTGCTCTCTTTTAGCTGCCAGTGTATGTAAGATCAGGTGTCTGAGACAGCAACAGCTAGTTTTTACTTGCAGATATGCAGACTTTCCAAATTTGTTTCAGAAATGGCTTCTCAGCACTTAAAATCTTTGTCCCTTGGTAAAGCCCAGAGCCTCCAGAATGTCTCTAAGTGTTTCAATAGCAAGCCCAAGAGCAGGCCAGGCACAGAACAGCTTAGTGCTTTCCTGCAGTCGACCCTTTCACCCTTTCTGGGTGTCCACTCTAAATCACTGGCGGTAACTGCATGTTTAAACAAGAGCTACTGATTGACAGTGAATATAATAGAGTGTAAGAGAAGAAATTTCCTTCCAAATAGTTTAGGGCTTCACCCTTCTCCAGTCTTAATTCTGAAATAATCCCCCAAAGGCCTATGTGGGTATTCAGTAAATGAATAAACAGAAGACTACATTTCCCTCTTGAAACGTGCACAGAGCTCTCATGCTAATGGCATTTAAGCATCAATGCAATTATAGTGTGTAATCGATTCCCTCTATATTAACTTTTGTCTTCTGAAAGGAAATCTTGTCTCTTTCTTAACTATTTGCCTTTGTATTAAAACATTTCAAGATGACAAGCATTTTTTTCCCCTTGGTTTTTTTCCTCCTTTACCACTTTCCTGCCTATTTCTGCCATTGGAAGAAAATCTGTCATTATGTTTACTTTGGAACCTGACTATGTCTGTTTTCTGTTTTTAATTCATTAATCACATGTAGAGCTGCTCAGAACTATTTCCATGAAAGAGAAATTTGTGAAAATGGGTTTAAGTGTTAGAAAAAGGGCTGAAAGCAGGGAATTGGTCCTTCTCTGAGCCAGGGGAAGCTGTCACTCAGTGTCTTGACCTTTGGGCTTTACCTATTACAGAAATACAATTTCCTTCTCTGTGCTTTGGCAGAGGTAGTATTTTAAATTCTTCTTAGACTGAGTAAATTTGTTTCATTCTGTTGACAAGCATGAAGATTGGGTCTATCTTTAAAAGATTTGAGGGAGAGAGATGCCTCATTTTGCTTCCCTTCATTATAATTCGTACTGTTGTCTCCTCTAGTAGTTGTCACCATGCCAGGGACCCCTGTAAGCTGAGTACAATAGAAACTGCCATACATCTTGCTCTACTGATTGAATTATACAAGACTAAGAAAGGAAATACTAGTATCCATGTTTGGCAAACATTGAATTTATTGCCTACTGGTGTTTTTTATACATACCGAAAAAATGAATCACTATAAACAGATATAGACTAATTCATGAGGGCTGAAGCTACCTGTAGTTGCTATAAGAACAAAAGAATTGTCATACTTGGCCATATTCCTTCTCTAACAGTGACCAAAACTGCATGCCTGGGAAAGCTTGCATGAACACTGTGCTAGATATATTTTTATTTAGTTGACCTTAGTGCACATCTCTTCCCTGAACTTCTCCTGTCTTCCCTTGGACTGACGTTGTTTTCACTATCCACAAAATGCAGTGGAGAAGAATTTCCTTACTTGTGTAGATGTGGTGTTTTGAACCTCCCAGTTTCCCTTGCTGTGCTGGGTCTTGTGTGCTCAAAATCAGCAAATAATCAATTCGGGACACTCGTGACTTTGCAGATTTCTTTCATATCTCCTTTGTTGTTCTTTTTTGGATTGAAAGTTGGAGTAACTTCTCACTTAAAAAAAAAAAGGCCATTCCACATCTTTGTTCATCCTTGCTTGCTTTCTCTGATCTTTTTATTATTAGGCATGATAGTTGCAATAGTTTTTGAATTAGGGAGAGTATAATCTCATTGCTGAAAATCAGTAAGGGGAAGAATTACGCTCTACATAGACAATTTTTAATGCTTTCTCCCTAAACATCTGCTATTGCCTCCTGTCACAGATGGGATAGTGGGCAATATCAGACCTCTTTTCTGTCCATTGAATGATATAGAAAAATGAAGGGATTTTTAGTTTACAGGTTCTTTGTAACAGACTGTGGGGGAAAGGGGTTGTCAGTAGTCTAGCTGTGTAACCATGTGGCTGTCTTTATCATCATGCTTTTCCCCTCTTCCTTTGCTTGCTGATATGTTTATATAAGAAAGCAGTTGATCTGCAGTCCAGGTGGGAAGCAAATCAGTCTTCACGCATCCGTAGTTCTTGGTACTTGCATAGCTGTTAGAGACCCTGATACTTGCTGACTGGTATAAAATTGCTAAATAATAATAATATAAAGAACAAGATTTGTACAAGTAATTTGCCCCAAACAATGAGTTCTCTCAAGTTTGTCTTTTTCTATTCATGAGCAGCCTGTAAAACTCTGTCATGAATTATTCAGACTTATTTTTGAATTTACTTGAAAACATTTCCTCACAGAGCTGCCTCACCAAACAGCTTATTGAGAATATTCCTGAGTTCTGGTTGTGTTCCCCCTTTTTTTCCTAGTCCTAAAGTTCTGTGCTTTATTGTAAAGGTAAAGATGAAGGAAGGGAACAGGTAAGTGTTACCCAATTATTGATAGTGGTTGATCGATTGGTGCGTACTCTCAAACACTGCAGTCTAGCCTGAGAAACATGGTTTATTAACACATAATGCATAAGAAAGCTTCAAGTCCATTGGCTTCTTGCTCAATTATAGGAGACCAACAAGCTTGAGAAAACTTAATTTAGTGCTTCTTTGTTATTGACTTATGCTCCTGCTAAGTAGGCGATGGAAAGGATCTCTAGAGTTTAATAAGGGATTCATGGATCACTGCGCACTGAGGTGTACTTAAACTGTCTTGATTGTGGCTGGATATTTGTTTCTCTCTTCCCAATTAGGAGGCAGTGTGACAGTTTCATCAGGAAAGTCTTGTAAAGGATAGTTACACCATTACCATTTTTTACAAGGTTATATGTATTAGAGTACCTTATTAACAAAATATTGTTATATTGAAGACTGCTTCTGTTCTGTGCCTCTGTGAGACAATGGAGCAAGCAAACTGCACATGCAGTGTTTTGCATCCCAGAAGCTCTGGATGTGTTTGTGTTGTATGCTCCTTGCATGGGTGGAGAGTTGAGACTCTCATCTCACACCAGAGGGAAGATTGTTGTGATAGCTCTTTCTCAAACTGCGGCACATCCTTAAGATCAGGTCATAGCGTCGAGTGTGTAGCTGGCACATGAGTGAAGCAAAAAGCTTTCTATCAATACAGGACTAATGTTTGGAGTTCATGAAGACCCTTAGTTATCCTATGCTGGAAATTTATATGCTCCTAAGGCTGCGGTTTGAGACAGAAAAATCCATGGTGCCGGATAAGAAGTCAGGACAGAATAGCATCCTGAAAGCTTTCATTGGGCTGTAGGGTGGCAGCGTGGGGGGAATGGCATGGAAATCACACCTCTTTTTTTTCCTGGGATTTTGGTGGTCAGATGGATATCTGATCACTGCACTAAGTCTATAGAAGAAACTGATTCTCAAACTGATTCAGGAAGCTGCTCTAAGTGGTTTGCAGTTAAGTATTAGAAATATTTTATCTATTTTATTTATTATTTCAAATGGTTTCAACAAAATTTTGAGCAAGTCTGTACACAAGTAATGCGAGCTGATGGTGTGTAAGGCCAGTAAAGGAATCCTGTAGGACCAATCTTTCTGGCAGAGTTTTAGGTCAGTGTAGAGCTAACACTGTAAAAATCAGAGCCCTAGAAGTTATAGGGAACACCTTTAAAAATTTGATTGCATTCTTCTGTTTGAAGAAATAAAGAAAAGACGAGACAATATTTTTCATTTCATTACTGTGCTTCTTCACAGCCCTTATTCTGACATTTAGAACAACATAATATGCATGTCTCTGTTCATTAGGTTCCTGCGTACTACACAGTGACGGCCACAGAGAGAAAAAAAATAAAGAAAAAGAAACAATTTTAACATGAACTAACCTTTGCAGGCTAAATAACAAAGGAATGAGAACAGCAAAGAAGAAATATGTTTTCTGAAAAAGTAAATATAACCAAAATCATTGACTCACATAGGTTATTCAAATACCATTACAAAGGGGAAAAGAGAATACTGAACTCTGGGGCAGAAATACCCAATTTACTGCCCAATGACTTATTTGTTTTGAACATACATGTTTGAGCAGATCTGTTGCTAGTGTTTGAACCATAGTAAATGACACAAGGAGACTGCTGAAACTAGACAGGCTTAAAGATGTTTGTAAGCTGATGTAGGTCCACAAAAATAAGAGAGCTTCCTATAGAAAATCCCTTTTGTGTTTTGGAAATAGGATATATGCACCAGGTGGAGATATCTAAGCTATTACCCAACAAACCAGTGCATAAGTATTATACTGCAGCATGGCATCAAATATTAGCATGGAAGTGTTAAATGATAACATTTTATTCTAAATTTACTAACTAGAGAGGACATAGCAATATTATTTAGGGTTCTAGATGTAGCTAATCTGCAACTAACATACATATTTGGATTGGTCCAGGGATGCCTCTGCAGGAGAATTGTTAGTGCTACATGAAAAAGAAGTGTGATGGAATGCAGCTGCGATTTTCCCCCTATAAATTCCAAGACAGCTACAGCACTTTAAGATTGTGTGGGTTTTAATGAAATTTCTGAGGGAATTAAAAAGAACAAGAAAGACGGTTCAGCTCTCTGGAAGTGAAATATTTTGATTTCTCATATTGGCACTTTTAATTTCTTGTCTTTTCATGTTCTTTTGGGGATATCAATTACACCTCCTCAACCCCCCTCCTTAAGTGAGGAGGTTAAAATTCTCAACAGAGTTTTCTTTCATGGAAGTTTTGAGATTTGTAACTTTTCTCAGTTGGAAAAAAGAAAAAATGAGTTATTTGTGGGAAATAATTCTCAGTCTGTTTAGCAGCAGTAATTACACACTGCTAATCTTAGTCCATAAAATTAACCTGATTCTAATTCTTGGGGTTTACAGATGGGGAAAGTGTTCCTTGATTCCTGTATTATCTTCCCTAAGATTACATCAGCCAGTGGCAAGGAATGGGAGGAAAAAAACCACTGTTTTTTCCATTTACTCTTCCCAGTTTCTATGCCTGCTATCTTCAGTTCTGCTTCTAAACCTACCAGATGTCAAAATATTCATTAGGGGAAATATTCATTAGTTATTTACATCTCTGGTTCCTCTGGTAAGCAGAGAAGAGGGCCAAGAGAAGGCAAGACTTGGAGAAAAATGTAAGTAACTGTCCAGTTGCTTTGTAGATCTAAAGGATGCTCAAAGCCAAGAGTATGTGCAGCTTCCATGTGATGTCTCCAAGGAGGTCTCCATGCAGGCTGGCACTGAATCTGATTGAATTCACCGCTACCTTTCATTGGGAGAGTTGTTGTTCAGAAGGATTTTATATGCACACCCCTTCCTCTTCCTTTTACTCCCCATGTAATCTTTATTTATTTAAGTAGGGGATTTACAGTCCCATTCAGGGGGTGCTGTGAGGGATGTCAAGCGACACAGTTCTGTATCTGGAGCAGACAGCTGCCCTGCTGTCAGTGATAAGCATTCCTGGGAGGGTGGAGATTGAAATTTAGCACTTCTAAAGCCTTAATTGGCACAAGCCTTCACGAAGCATATGTGCCTGCTGCAGCTCTGCCATCTGATGTCTCAGCAGGTGGCTGGCGCTTTGCACATTGTCCGCCTCTTCAAAGAGGGACCCTCCAGGCTAGAGAGAAGTACCTCTGGGACAGCCGTTGGATTGCGCGTTTTGGGGAGCTCAGGGGATATCTATGTCAGAGGAGAGGGATGGAACGCATTTCCTATGAGGAATGGCTGAGACAGTTGGGGTTGTTCAGCATGGAGAAGAGAAGATTCCAGGGACCTATAAGAAACATGGGGAAAGACTTTTTAGCAGGGCCTGTTGCGATAGGATGAGGGATGATGGTTTTAAACTAGAAGAGGGGAGTTTCAGGCCAGATGTGAGGAAAAAATTCTTTACAATGAAGGTGGTAAAATACTGGAATAGGTTGGATGTGGTTTTGGCAATCAGATCTAGATGAAGATGTCCTTGCTCATTGCAGGGGACTAGATGACCTTTGAAGGTCCATTCCAACCCAAACTATTCTGTGATTCTATGTCAGGGTGCCCTGGGGAGCAGCAGAGAAGGGGTTATGGCTGCTGTGTGAGCCCACCCTCATTGTAGCAGGAGATGCATGCTGTCCTCTGGGACTGGCCAAAGCAGGGGCTATTTCAGGGGGACATAACACTTGGAGGTTTGGGGTCACTGCATTGCCTTAGTTGCCACAGGATGAGTGTTGCTGGGGGGACATGATGGGTCCAGGGCACTTGGAGGTGGCTTGCCACTGTGGAACCATGGGGCATGGGTGGCAGGGGAAAATGTGAGGGAACCACTGAGGAAACTGGGATCCGGGAACAGAGTGGGGCATCATGGAAGAGTTGAGGGCTGGTGGGAGAACCTTGGGACAGGCTCCTTGTCACTGCTTAGGGAACCTCAGGGCTGCCCTCTACACCACCATGGCCGGGCCCCCTATAGACCTCTGGGTGAGGGCCAGCAAGGCTGAGCCTTGCAGCCAGCATCTGCCCCATGCCCACCCAGGGAGAAGGGCAGCCCTGGGTGTCAGGCATCTCCCTGGGGATGCTCTTCCACACTCTTCATTTCTCTGTGGAGCTGTTTGTGTACTGTCACTGAGACACAAAGTCATGGTGTCTGCCCCTGCCTTGTCTTCTGCCTGGTAGGGTTTGCATTTTAATAGCCTGAGTTTGCAGCCAGTTATTTATGAATAGCAGGATGAGTTTCTAACTTTAGACATAAAGATTAAGATGGGAACAGATAATAAGAGAGTCTACTTTTCTTCTGGAGGATGTTTGGTGATGGTTTGCCCTGGTAAAGCACTTTTTTCTGGTGCCTTTCCTGTCTCCCTCATCAGCCACATGTAACTTGCATTCAGGCAGATAGGAAATACTTTGAGCAGCCTCTCCCAGTGCTGTGAGTGGTTTAACCTAGTTGTGCTGTTGAAACATATGTCTATCAGATGTGGGCGCTCTGTCCCCTATACCTTTCTCTACTTCAGTAACTACATGCTTGCTTGTGTCCTCAGCTCCCACATTGCCAAGCTTTTTCTTGCTCTGTCTTATGTGCTGAGCATATTTGAAAGACATAGTTCCTGGTGTGGCTGGTTCAGGCCTATTGGTGTGTGAAAGGTTAGGGTAGCCTTTGGCTTTGGAAATGGCAGTGGTGAGATCTGTTCCTCTACCCCAGTGCAAGGAGCCACGTGGCTATTCCTCTGCTATGCTGGTGCCAGCTTGTACAGGGACTGAATTTCTTCCAGTCCTTTGCTTCTCTGCCAGATCAGTTGCAGTTGGCAATGTTGTCAAGGGAGCAGGGGAATGTATATCTGTGAGCCTTATTTCCAGGCTGAAAATAATAAGAGGTATATAGATCAGGGGTTTTGTCAGGTGAGAAGTGTTTCACTTCTGATTTACTGTGGTTTTAATGGGATAGAGAGGAGGATAAGATATACAGTGACCTGGCAGGGAGAAATGCAAAATAAATTAGTAATAATAGTAATGGTTTAGTAGTTTTCCCCAAATGTAGGTCGTCTTAAAGAAGCCCATCATCTTGAAAGTCAGACGTTATTTTTTTTAAGACATTAACAAAAGAGCAGGCTGAAATATTTTGCTGGAAATTCTTTTTGCTAAAATTGCTTTCCTCCCCCGATAAGATAATTTTATTCTAGAAGTGTCTATTTTGGCAGGAGAAAAAAACTGTTTATCAAAAGAGCTACTAAAACTCCTGAATGTGAAACACTTTCATTCTGGGTAAATGTAAAACTTTCCATTGAAGTCATAGAAATGTTTGAGATGTTTGGAGGTCCCTAGTTCAACTGCTTACTGAAAGCAGGGTTATCACCAGCTATAGATTAGGTCAGCCATGTCTAGCCAGGTCTTTATAACCTCTAAGGATGGAGGCTTTACAGATGTTCTGGGTAGCCTCGTCCCAGTGTTGAACTATTTTCTTTACAAAGATTTCTTTTTTCCTGATGTCCAGTCTGAGTCTCCCAGGCAAAAACTGGTGATCGTTTGCTTGAATTATATCATCTGCTACAACCAAAAAGAGTTTGACTGGAGATAGGCCAGCGGGTTAGCTGTGCACCACAGCTGTGAAAAAGATCAGCAGTTTCAGTGCTTGTGAAACAGAGCAGAAAGTAATCACTATTTCTACTGCATACAGCAGATCTCATCTTGTATCCTGAAACATTGTCTAGCACATCAGCTCCTTCCCACTGCACTTTGCCTCCTGGGGTTAAGGGAAGAACCTGTTGGTGATATCATGCAGAGGAACTGAGCAAAAAAAGGTCTGTTTGGTTCAACTCCCTCTCTCTGAAAACACTTCCCATGTCAGTTTAGGCAAATGCTTTTAACAATTCATTCAATTATGTTAAGCACCCATTAAAGGAATCGTAAGCCCTCCCTGGGGTCATTTCAGTTCTATGAGATTGTAATTGTTTGAGACTAACCATGATTTCTTCTTTTGCCTTCAGGTGATTCTAATTCTGACAAAGCTGTATGACTACAACCTGGGAAGCATCACAGAGAGCTCTCTTTGGAGGTATGAAGATAAATTGAGTTAATAATTACCACCTTACTTAAATAGGAAGGGCCTGATACCAGTCTTTTATTGAATTTAATTGGATTTTTTAAAATGTGCCTGAAGATTTGTAGCTAAACTCCCTCTTTCTCACTTCTCTCATACTCAAGGACAAAGAGGCTGAAGTTTGTCTTATTTCAGCTAGATAACGTACTTCATGAATGGGCTATCATTTGATTTCCCCTTTTCCATCTTATTCAAAAATCAAATCAACCAATTAGTTTATCTTTAGGAGAACTCCACGGCCTTAAGTCTTTGTTTATAATGAGGCTTAAGGCTGTCTACTGTCCAGATGATCCTTTGAAAATTCAAGACTGGGGGAATACTTGTGAGTGAATATTCAATGTCTGTTTATTTGGAACTGATAGTACTAGATAATTGATTTCCACTTGTGTGATGTTGTCTACTAGACTGATTTATAGGTAATGCCATGGTACCTTCATGGTTTCAAAGCATATCATGCACTCTGTGAACCAAAGGAAAGAGCTGAGTTATGGTCAATTCCTTCAGGCTTTTATTTGGATTCAATGAGAGCAGATGGTGCCTGTTTTTATCTTTCTGAAAAATGGATCTAATGGATGTTTACTTCACATATCCCTAGCGGTGCTTTCATGAACTGTAAGGGATGAAAAAGGTTTTCTAGTGGTTCCATCTGTGAAACTTTGGAGGGAAATAGGAGTTTTGTATGGAGGTGGACAGGCTACTGTCTCGATACAAGAAAACTTTGGATATTTGAAACTGAAACTTCTTGTTAGTTAGCTGACTTCCTGTTAGGGTGGACTTGTTTTCGTAAATTTGTTTAGGAAAGGTTTTTTGTTTCCAAGGAAGAGTTTTGGGTCAGAAATAAAACAAATAACTTTTATGTTCAAGGAAGTGGTCAGGGGTTTAGAAGAATGACAGAGGTGGGATTTGCCATGAAGTATATTCTGAACTGGGGCTATGCTCTACCCACTGACCTGAAGAAATGTAAAAACCCAAACAAACAAAAAAGACAAAACCAATAAATAAATAAACAAAACCAACAAATAAAAAAAAAACACTAAAAAACCCCTAGGTTTTCTTCTGAACAGCAACAGCAAACTCAAAAGTATTACTATTTTGTGTGATTGAATAAATGGTTTCTTATCCTGCTGTAGGGGGAAAATCAGATTTTTTCGTTTCATATACATTGCTGCTATGGCTAGAGACCAAAAGTGATTCTATTTTCTCTACTAGTTTTGTCTTTTCTATAATAAAGGGTTTTTTAGGACTGTGGCTTTGGCAATGTTTTTCTAAAGGTTGTTTGGGCTAAAGGGTTTAATTTCTCAACGGTTTCAAGGAAAATATTTGTAAATATAAAATAATTTTTTCTTTTTTTTAATACCCTCAGTCATTTCACCCTGAGAAATATTTATCTCTGTTTCATCAGTCATTGAGTAAAAAATGGCATTCCAGCATGTGGAGTCACATCCTTACCCATTGTTGACAGTGCTGACGTACTGTTTTACTCATGTGATGTGTTGGGATATTTGTTTAGGACTGAAAACAGAGCAGACAGATCAGAGTGCAAATCACGCTTCTTGTGAGGTATATGAATATGGACACAAAATTGTGCTGATAACTTGATGCTGTTGTCTTCTTTCAGAGCTGGTTTCTGTGAAGCATGCCACAATGTCGTAAGTTTTACCCTGCTTAACAGAGAAGGGACTGTAGGGATGTCACTAGAGGATGTACCAGAAACTGGGGCCTTGGCAATATAGCAGTCCTAGAGCTAGTGAGAGCAGTGTGCTGTTCTGGACTTCATACAGTCCTAATGTCAGAACATGATTAATAACATAGGAATAGCCTGATTGTTTCATCTAGCCCAGTATCCTATTACCAAAAAGCAGTCCAAGAAATGAACACAATTATATCTGACACTTCCTCCTAGTATTCTCCTAGCATTTATTCTTATGGTTGAAGTTGAGGGTCCTTCCTCAAACCTTCAGGGTAAGGTCTCTCAGGGTATATTTAGTATATTAATACCCCATATCTCTCGAAGTGTGTCAAAATCTTAGAGCAAGTGTGACATCTTAGAGCAAGGAATTCTGTAGATTATTTGAGAAACCACTTATTGTACTTTGAACCCGTCAGCTTCACCCACTTGGCACATGCCACATCAGGACTTGATTACAGTTGCACGGCCAGACATCCAGAATCCCTGGGCAAATGAGACTGGGAAATGTTGAAGGAGAACCAGCATAGCTAAAATCAACCCATTTGTCTTTGCAGTGCCCCATTATTCTTGATTGGCTCATCAGTGCTCATGACTGGTCTGAAAGCTGCCAGTGCACTTCATTGTCATTCCTTGGTCCTGTTGCCTTATATAAGCCTTAGGTGACTGTGCTCTGTCCCGAGTCTGGCTCTGCTGTAAGATCCCCACTCACTATGCAGGCATGCCTTCAGGTCACTAATAAATATCCCTATGAAGATCCCAGGACAGCTTCTCTGTTCTTAATGTGATGGAAAGAAATGAGAAGGGCATATCTTGTCATTCAATGCACCTGACAGAGAGGTTATTAGCTGTTGCTCCTCCTGGCTGCTTAAGTGACATGTTAATTTAAATCTGCCTGCTTGTTTGAAAAGGATAGAAAAAAAATAGAATTGAGGGAAGGGGAGAAACATATCTTGCACTTTAATTTATTTCATGCCTCTAGGTTTGATGCTGGGGAATAGAAGAAAGCATGATCTCCTGCTCTGAACTCTATTTCTTATGAGAAGAGGTTTGTTTCTGAAGGATAGAGGAGAAAGGTTGTTCTGCAGATAACCGTGACTGCAAACTCTGCCTTGAATATATGCCAAAGAAATACCACTTTTGCCTCCTGCACCACGTACATATTCAAAAGGTTGATGAATGATGAGGGGCTGTTTAGAAGCATGTCACAGACTCGAGTCATTTATGCTATAGCTGGTTCTAAGCACATCTGTCATTTGAAGGTGTAGTTGGGTGATTTAGGCGGTCTTGTGACTGCTGGGACTGTAACCATCTATAACACAGCTATGCCATCTCCTACAAGATATGAGCCTGTCTTCTTTTTAAACACACTACTACCTGCTCAGATTACATTTCTTTGTAATTTTTCAGCCAGTTTAACTGGCTGCAGCACTAATGGATGGAGATCACCCTTCTAAAACTAACGATGAATTAAGAGACCACTGGCAACAGACATGAAGGGATGAACTACAGTAAAAGAAAAGAGATGAGGATAATCTATACAACCTTCTACAGCACTAAGGCTCTGTGCTCACAGAGCTTTGGGTGGCAAGTGGGCTGCTGTTTTTGTTCAGGGTAAATGAGGTTTTGCATCAGGCTGGGCCTAACTTTGATTATGCTGTTATCCTCTCAGCAGACTTTTTCCACAGTTTTAGTCAAGGGCTTTTTATTAAATTTTTGTTATTCTTTTTATAGAAGAGGAAGAAAAAGGGAGAGAACTGATTATCTGTCACTGAGCAATTAACTGAGCATACTGGATTTATTTCTCTTCCTCTCCTAGGTATCTCTCAGATCACAAAGAGGATTAAGCTATAAGAGTTAGATGGTTTTTACCAGTAGAGTAAGATAAGCTTACATTTCCAATAAATACAAATGTCAGAATAGTGACTATGGTATCCACGAGGTGCAGACAGCTGTGGGAGAGGACTAATCTTTCTTTCCATTTGTGTAAATATGATGCTCTGGAAAGATGTGCATACAGGATGCTTTCCCTCAGGACCTTGAAAGGCTGACAAGTAATGAGTGCTGCCATTCACCTCTGCTTTCTTATAGATCCCTATTTGGTCAGGAATGAGTAATTTCATGTAACTTGATGTAAAAATAGCAGTAATTAAACTTCTTTTTTCATCCAAAAAGTAGGAAGATGTGGAATTTGTTTGGTTTGGGAGCATTTATGTTCTAAATCGTGACCTGTTGCTCTGTTAGTTCTGGAAGTTATTGATGATACTCCAGACCTCCAACACTGTGCCTGAGCTCTGAGCTCCCCAGTTCAGGAGTGCTTAACACTTCCAGCCTGTCCTTCACTGCTCCTGGTTCTGCAGTAAAGAAACTTTAGCATGTATGCTCAAGGGCTCCAAAGATTACCTATGCCTTATATAGATCTAGCTTTAACTTCCCATATGTAAAGCAGGGAAGCAGGAGATGTTAATAGTTGCCTTCCTCCTCCTCCCCCCCACCTCCCCCAGAGAGCTTAGAATGGATTTTACTGGCATCTGCAGTATTTTGAAGATTGGCTGGTGATAAGTATTATGGATGTCACAGCAAGATCAAAATTCTCAGAACTCCAAGGCTCTGTTTGTAGCTTCTTCATGGCCTTTTTGCTTAATCTTGAACTAGTGCTTTAACCCCTCCATCATTTTTACCCATTCCCACCATCCAACACTACCACTGCCATCATCTTGCAATTCTGTACCTTCAAGAAGGGCAATTGAGTACGTGAGCCAGAGAAGAATCGGAACCTTCAGAGTGTCTCTGCCTCTCGGTGTAGGAATAACCTTCATTTACTCCAAGGGGCAGTTTGATGAAATACAGAATTTTCTGTCCTTACTGTGTTCTAATCCTCTTGCATTTTCAGCCACTGCTGAAGATGAGATATTTGGCTGATTGACCATGGTACTTGGTACTAAGGTCTGAGTACCATTGGGTAGTCTGTGTGTTGGGTAGTCCCATAATCACCATTGATGGGTTTGCAGTAGTATGATGGGTTAGCAGATAAGGAAAAGCAGCAATGGAAAAACAGGCATGTGTTCTTTCATCTTGTAGCTGCTCTAGGGATAGAAGCCTCAGGGAGAGAGGTAAATGTATATTGAGGATCATATCTGAATGCAACCTTGCAGTTTTAGCCATATGATCTGTTTGACATCTTTCTCTACTTTGAATCCTGTTGTTTTAAAAGTCTTGGCTGTGAGTATATGGTTATGAATACTACAGATGTTTTGAAGCCTCACATATTTAGGTTTCTGCATGCAATTTTCTGGCTCCTTGTTATGTAAGAATGCCCTCTCACCAAATCTATAGCCACTCATTTCATCTTCAGTATTGTTGCTGTGTTTGTGGAGATTTTCTTCTCTAGACTAAAGAGGTCATGCAACAGGAGACTTGAAATATTGTCAATATTTGCTTACTTCCTTTGAGGGGAATTTCCAGGGTATGTCTGTTATTGTATTCATTATTCTCCTGCAAGTTTTATCCTGTCCTCTTAGTTCTGTTTGGCAGATGGGCTGTTCTCAATTCACATTTATTTTCTACCTGCTGAGCCACATTAATAAGGGCATAATGTGTGGTTTAGTGACACAGTGTGCTCTGCAACGGCAGATTAACATCTTTTAGCTGAAGTAGGTAGGAGAAGCAAATCCATATGAGAGGAACTGACAAAGTGAGGGGAAGGAAAGTCTTATTAAGCACGTTTTAACCAGCAGTTTTGTGGGAAAGGGGAACTTGAAAAGGACTGTTTGAAATGCTTTTATCTATAAATACGGTGCTTCACTTGCTCAGTGTAAGTCGCTTTTCTTAACTGACTATCAGAGCTTGATAAATGCTGCTACATTATCTCCTATGGGCGTTTAGTGAAATCGTAACAATGACATTTCCTTGTGTCTTTTATTTTAGGTCTTTTTATTTTTGCTCCTGCAAACATATGAACTACTGGCTGCTGTGTGTATAGATGCTGGAGGGTATCTGGGGGAAGGGGGGGGTGTCTGGGGGGAGGGAAAGAATGAGTTTGCACACCCAGCTATTCGCATAAGTAACGGTATCTTTTTATGGTTTGATCACAGCGGGAGATCTGCTTGCACTGGAAGCAGGTTTAGAACATGGATTTCATGCACTGATGGAGTGTGGAGCTGAGTGCAGCCTTTTTTCTGTGTGATGGGATGCTCTATTCAGCCATCAGGACCCCATGGGACCTCATAGTTTCTATAGCTATAAGTTTTTTTTACATGAAAGGGCTCATTTTACCCTGGTGACTAGCAGTAATAAAAACTTCTAGCACAGTCAACTCTTCTAGTTGGTTGCCAAAGTTTCCTGAGATGTTTTGCTTTCTATCAGGAGAAGCGCCAGTGAAACCGGGCAAGGTAAACCAACCAACCAAACAATCAATCAAAAACCCACCTGAAAAAGAAACCAAACCAAAAAAGACCTACCCAGGAAACAACCCACAACAGATGCCTAAATAGATCCTAGGTTAAATGTCATTGAATTTTACTACATTCTTATCTTCCCTGAAGAATAAGGGCCAGTACAATTCTTGTGTTTTGTGGAATAATGTGTGGTTATTTAATCAATCTCAAGTAAGTTCTGACTTGACGTGGCTTGAGGAATCATACCCTTATATTTTAAAGTATTAGATTTGGTTGCGGATTTAGTAATGTGCTCCACATCGTCTGGTCGGTGGGGATAAAATATACAGCACTAATGACAATGCAAATTTATTAAGCATATTAAAAATGTGTTCTCGGTTGCAGTCAGTCATGAAATGTAGGAATGTTATCAAGTAAATAAAAAAGAACCCCAATCCATTTTCTGCATGAAAAACCATGTAAATCAAGATAATGAATATTAATGCTGACATATATTATCAATATACTGTAAATAACAGATGCACAATGTTCATGCCACTTTATGGACATACAGTATTTAAATGCAGTTTGTCATGCTTGTTCTGCAAATTAGAAGATGAACTTGCACATCTGCTTCCTAGACTGTACCTGCTTGCACAGATGATACTGGTAAAACACAGCAGAACTTTCTCTGTTTACGGTCCATTGAGTTCATCTGTCTGTTGTGGCTATGTGAGAACTGCAGACAAGCTAGACAGGAGCTGATATATAAGAGGAAAGGTAAACAACACAGCAGTTACTAGTTCATAAACAGGAGGTAAAACATCCTTTATGTTCTGATATTTCCATCCCTTTTGTATCTATGCAGTTACCCTTCCTTTTGCAAAGCTGGGTAAAATTGTACTTATTTTTTCAGAGGGATATATCCTCCAATAATCTTAAAAATGAAAGAATGTATTTGGGCTAAGCCTGGATAAGCAAAGAACGACTCCAACTGAGTGAGTTATACTAGCTTGAGATCTGAACTTTAAGGTCTACAGATTCAGGTCACAAATATTTCTACACTCACACCATAAGAATTACCTAGGTAAACATTCAAAGTTTCTGCTACTGCAGAAAGAGACAGATGTGTCAGTAGGTCTCTATTCAAGGACTTAGTGAAACACCTAGAAACTATGCATTGTAAAAATGCAGATTTAAATATGTACAATGGTATGTTTGTTGTGCAGCATAAACTGACTACTGTCTACACTGAAACATAGTGGCTTGCTTGGCCATGTCCATTTTTTCTCAAACCTACCAAATAATAATTGGACAAAACAGAAAAGGAGAAATAAACCCCACAGTTAATCAGCTTGTGTCTTCAATAGTGACAGCAAAGCCAGCTTTTGAGTGTGATGCTGCTGACGGCTCCTGTGTCTCGGAGTACAACGTTCTCAGCAGCAGAAGGTTTTTCTTTCTCATGTCAGAGCTTAGTGAGGGTAGGAAAAAAGTAGGGCATCAATGTGTGAGTTTTTCATTAGGAGGCCACAGAGTCCCTTAGGGTGAGACTTTCTAAGTCTTGCCCAGGCCTACTGGGTGAGACTCCAGATCTCTCTGTGTGTGTGTGTGTGTGTGCGCACCAGTATTGATAGAGCTGGAGCAATTAGGACAAAAAAGGTTCATTTTGCTTCTTGTCATTAGGATGTACTGTTGTAGTCAGCACTGAGAAGGTTTGTACTTGTATAGCAGGGACAACTTGAGTGAGATTTGGTTCCTGGTGAGCAAGAAATTAGTTTGCAGCTTGATTTCCCCTTATGAAGGTTTGGAGAAAGCGTGCAGGAGTTCAGGAACTTTTCTATCCTGGCTGGCAACCTGCCGCTGCTATTGCATTGAGTCATTTCACTGGTGAGATACATGAAGTGGTGAGTGACGATGTCCTGTTGATTATGATCATCAGTTGTAGTGCACTCTAAACTGATACAGTGCTTTGCCAATGGGAGGTAAAAAGCCTTCCTTCTCTCTTTCACCCATTATTTAACCTTAACCCCCTAGTGAGTTTCTTCTGTAAGGAAGTTGCATGAATTTCCCTAGCATGCATTTTAATGTGTGCTGTCTAGCTGAGTGTGAAGATAAAACCTCTTTTCAATGATCTTGCAATCTTGATAGTGTATCTGTGAGAGATGTCAAGTTTGAAAGTAATAGAGATTTAGAGACGACACATGTATTGTGTGTCATACGATTTTGTAAGGATAGACTGATATCTGATCTTCTCTCGAGGCAAAATTCTTGCAGAAAGACAATGTTCATTCTACTAATGTGCTTTTACTGCTATATTTATACACATACCTGTGTATGAGTTTACATTTATTTCCTTCAAGCCTGAGCTCCTGGATTCAGGTGACTGCTCACAGTCTCGGCTTTTCTGTGATGGGAGAAAGCCCCACTTTCTGTTTTTCACATAGTGAAGAGGAAAATGAATGGCTTCAACTGCTATACAGATGGGAAAGCTCAAAGAGAGAATCTTCACACTTGGTTCCTGAGAGCCAAGCAGAGCCTTGAGCCTGGTTTTCCTGGAAGCCAGCTGAATGTTGATTGTTGGCTTATGTGTTTACAGTTTCTAAAACCAAACCAAAACAACCAAGAAAACCCAAACTTCTTTCTGTTCTGCTGGGGAACAAAAACAATTTTTTTTTCTTTTTCTTTCACTTTTGATAAAACTGGAGGGGTTTGCTCTTTGGTGGTGGTGATGATACAAAGTTGTGCTCTCTCCTAAGGTAGAACAGGAGGAGATGAGGCACCTTGTCAGAGATAACTGGGAACCAGGTATTTTCCATATATAAGGAACAACACAGCTAGGAGCAAAGGACAGAGACATTAGAAGGCAGTCTGAGGAGATGGTAGGTTCCTTGTTATGGATTAAAAGCTGCTAGTCTTCCCCAGTAGGCTGTTACTGCTGATCTTGAATCCCCAAGAGATTTTGTGCTGAGCTTCAGGCTTTAATCTGCACAGCATTGAACTGCCAGTCTGTTGGTCCTGTAACATCTGGGTAGAAAGAGACTGCAATCAAAATCAGTGTGGCATTGTCCTTTTACGTTCAGATACAAAATCCATTTTAAATAAGCTAAAAGGGAAACAGGAGACCAGAAGAACTGTGTGCTAAATAACCTTTCTGTAAGACAGGAGGATGAAAGGAAACTGTAGACAGGTCTAAGATCCTGTTGTACTTTACCAGCATGTCACTCTGTTCTTACTGATAGTTTGGGTGTATTTACATTGTCCCAGGCTGTCTCAGCTCCAAAAGATCAGTTTAGGAGGCTGAAAACCACACTTTTTTTGTCTCTTCTATTTTTGTTCTTGCTTGTAGAAATCAGCATATCTTCTATTTAGAGTTCTGGAATGAGAACCACAGCTGCAAGCTCTAACCTTCCTGGATACAACTTTAGGCAAGCTTCTACACCATTGCATGTGTGCGTAATGGGGTTATGCTACTTGTCCATATGTAGTAAACGGATGAAATTGGGTAATAGAACCAGTCCTGGAAGAATTAGAGTGTAAACAGAGCTGTATAAGCCTACAGTCTCCATCCATGGTTGAAGCCTAACAGAAATTTTCCTATGCTTTGCTAAGCCAAGTGTCTGGTACATTCTCATTCAGTACTGAACAGAACCTTGAGAAACTCTTGGATATCTTTGCAGACAGGGTGGTTTGTCATCTTTGGGTCAATGTGTATGATATTTTTAGTTTGGATTTTTCCTGAACAGATGTTAATCCTTGCATAAAGGTGTAAGCATTGAGATTCAAAATTATTCTTTTTAGCCAGTTGTCTTTCCAAGGAAGGAAAATCAACACAGATGTTTTAGGACCATAGACTGTGTGGCATTGCTGGGAAGAACTACTAGGTGGGAGAGGCAACCATATTACGTTTTCATGAACCTCACTTTTAAGAGTTGTTTCTTTATGAAGATATGAAACAACCTTTTTTCCTAATTGTGTTTGTAACTTCTCAGCTCCTCTGTTCTTGTGTTTTCTGGAAGATGAGAGAGGCAGAACTACAATGTTTTTAACTCCTTAATCCATGGCAGCTCAGCCTAAATGGAAGCAACACAGTGCCCCATAAATGACAGCTAGACAGCTATTACCAGTATTAAACTCCCAATACGAAACCTACTACCTTTGTGATGATCTTTCTTTCTTGTCCCAGTAGAGAAACCAGCTTATGCCCCGAAACCTGAGTTCTGATGGTGAGTTGCCATATATCATTAATACCTAGTTAAAAATGTTTTATAAATATATTAGAGACGATTCCAGGAAGCACATCTGTGGCTTGCAAGAGTCTGACCTCCTTTTTCTGGGAGCAGTGTGCACTGACTACAGGCATTGTGGAAATATAATTTCACTTCCCTGCCAATGCTCTAGTGATGATGTGCTCTCTTGTTATGAGGCAGCATAAAATTTAGAGGCTAGTCACGATGAAGGTAGTAAGAAAGAAACTCAGACCTCAGTAAATTTCCTTTCTAAGTGTTCCCTTTTCAAAGGTAAATGGTCTTATTCTTTGTAATCTCTCTTTGTATGCTAACAGCTTTCACAATGCTAACTCTTTTGTAAGAAAAGCACATTACAATCTCAGACTGCTTTATCTCTGGTAAAGGAGCCAAAGGAGGAAGAAGCCAATATGTTATTTTTAAACTCCACCAGCTACTCAGCACACATGAACTGTAAATTCAAGATGTGGATGTTACTCAAAGAAGCAAGTGTGATGTCACAAGTGTTTTAATAGCATTTGATTTATTTCCTTAAGTGCTTTATTAAGATGATGCACAACAACATTTGGAAGCCAAATGCAGTCTTAGTAGAGTTTTGGAGGAGTTATTTTCAATCTCCTGACTTTTCTTCCTCAACACAGTAATTTGATTAGGACAGAAGGGTCCTGGATCCAGAACAGGATTGTACTTCTTTAGTGCTCTTTTGTGAGTTAATCAGCCCAGTTTGTGATCTGAATGAGTAGGATATGAATGAACTTACTGTGATAGGAGAGCACTGCATGCTTCAGAGAGCAGGATGCTGACTGGGGTTGGGAGATTTGTGTTCTGTTGCTTGTATGGGTTTGTGGCTCGTAGATGGTGAAATACTTGATCAGGCATAATCAAGAATCAGCAAATTCATGTGCATCAAAAGTCAGCTGCAAGGATTCCTTTCCTGGAAAGATATTTCTAATGACATTCTGCAAGGTTAGTTCTAGGTGCAGTGATATAGGGCATTTTTGCCATTAGTCTAGTGATAAATCTGGTATAATTTCCAAGTCTTAAGACAGGTAGGGTAGTGAATCAAAAAGAGACCTGAGGGTAGTCACAGTGAGCAAATGGATTACTTGGTAAGCTAGGCTCATGTGAAGAAATGTATTTTAGTCCAAAAAAGCATAATAGTAGGACAAAAGGCTGAAGGTTGTACTTACCAGGACTATATACTGTCTAGTTACAATGTGGAGAAGAGCTGCAGACAGTGTGTAGGAACTGGAACAGGCAAAGAACTGGACCTTATGTCCCATTGCGAAGGGGCCAAAATGCACTGATTTGATCAATGGTTATGTAAGCTGAGAGCCAGGAGTTAATTTTTTTCTTTTTTTAATTAAAACTATGAAACATTTGTTTTAAGATACTGATTGGGCATGAAGAGCTTTTTGTGAAAACATACAAATTTCAACAAAACTCTACGCCCAGGATGTTGTTTCTGGGCAGAATTGAAAGAGAAAAGCGCAATGGTGCATTGCACTGCTTAGGGTGCTTCTGTGCTCCAGACACAATCTAAGTATGCCTATGAAGGATGCTGTCTGTGGCCCAGAAAGTCACAGAATCCCAGCTGTTGGATGCTGGGAGAGTATTTGGAGGAAATATTAATTCATGCTTCCCTAGGTTTTGCACAGGGAAGCATGTTGTTAACCATCTTCTGAGGCAGGGTACTGAGCTAAATGAACATCTGCTCTGACACAAGATGCCCACCCTGATGACATGGTAGAAGAGAACTCTGAATAGGTAAATGTACACATTGGAGGCATTGCTATTGTGATGTAGTTGCACCTCATAGCTAAATTTGCTCATTTCCATTTTGCAAGGATAATTATTTTACATGAATTCATTCCAAATTATTCAATTCAGTACAAGGCTAACTTGGTGAAGTATTGATTTGAATTAAAGAATAGGCATAAAATTAAATCTGAAACATCCCCCTAAAGTCATGCACACCTCAGATGCTTAAAATTGTAAGTGAACCAAGCTTGGTGTCTGTAAGAGTAAATAGACTTGGGAGGTGAAACAAAGGAAAGAAAATATATCCAAAATGGGTGGAATAAGGTGGGCAAAAATTGCTCAGGTCAGGTGAAAGATGACAAGTACTGACAAGAGATGGGGGAGGCAATCTAGTTTCTGAAACAAAGATTAGACATGGCTAAGATTAGAGGGGTTGCATAAGGAGTCAGCTCTTCTGCTTGTAGGAACTGGTACACATTCACTCCCTGAAACAAACTGCACCACTTTCTGCTAGCTGTTGATCTGCCCCAGAAATGAATTCTGGACACTGATACACAAGCAGCATCACCTTTCTTGTTAGGCTTTTCTTGTTATTATTTTGATAGCTGCTTTTTGTTTTGATGATGCTATAAAGCTAAGCAAACAGAAAATGTGGTTGAAAATACAATAGTGTAGCTATAAAGTCTACTCAGTCTATGTCCCATTAGAGAAATAATGGTCAGCATTGTAATAAGTACATATTCATTGTCCAGCCCTCCTATTAACATAATTAAAAAAGGCATTGTTTGGCAGTTGGCTTCTCTTACATTCAGTTGCTCTTTATTGTTTCAGAAGAAACATGCTGAGTCAATTGGTTTAGAAAGAAGATGGAATAAACCTTTCAGAGTAAACAAGGCTTGTTAATTTGCAGAATTTCAATTAAAATTGCTTGAAAAGAACTAGTCTTGCGATAGAATAGCCTAGTTTTATGTATGTGGATTATCTCTGATGTACAATAACTCCTGGAATGCTGGTTAGTGCCCTGAAATAAAGGAGGGAAATGTGGGGTGTTTCGGTATGGGAGAAATTGAAAGATTTAGAATTGTTCATGAAATGTATTCCAGTGACAGAGGAGCTGCGTGTTGCAACTTTCTTCCCAACCAAATCCAAAAGTCCAAGTGTGTGTCATTTAGTTGAGGTAAGGTCTAAGGCTATTTACTCCTGTTACAACAGCTAGCACTCTATCCTTTTTTTATTACAAGTAATCCCATCAAGACAGTAAGAATTGATCATTGAATAAGGAAGGTCATATCAGTTGTCCATTTTGGACCAAATCAAAGATTGGCTTGACCTAGTACTTGTCTTCAGTGTGAACCTGCAACAGATAAGAAAGCATGTAAGAACAAGGCCAAGTGTTACTTTCCTGATACAGCCTTCCAGCTAATACTGACTTCTGGCTTCAGGACTTTATAAAACAGCAGAAGTGCTTAGTAGAGGTATTTATTAGCCTGTGGTGGGTGTGTTTGTGAGGGTTATTTTCCTTCTCAGAACGTATCCATCATTTTGAAGCAATACAAACTTTCAGCATCCAGAACGGTGGACAGCTGAAAAGCACCAGGTGGTGGTTGGCATGTGTCACCTGCAGTGACAGCTGAGTTAATGCTTGAGAAGTGAGAAGTTTTCTGTGCCTTTAGCTGTCCTGTTTCTTTTCCCCACACCTCTTTATATATGAGAAGTCCTGCTGTGTGGTGAAAGCAAATTCACCCAGCTGTATTATCTTAAAAAATGAACTGGTCACTCACTGTTGTTGGATAGAGTACTCTATGGAAGTGAAAAAGAAGTAAGTGACACAAAGTTGTACTTGTGTGTAGCCTTTAGGGCAAGGAACTCCATATGGCAGATGGAGAAGAGAGTGTCTGAGTTTTATTGATTGCTGTTCAGGCATTGCCTTATCCTTTTAATGAAAGAAGAGGGTAAAGGGGATAACTTTGGAAAGCTTCATTAAGTAGTAAGCAAAAAATCCTGGTTCTTTAGTAAGCTTGTGCTGTACCAATTTGTACCATGGTGCTTAGTAGAAAACAGAAGTATGGAAGAACAAAGCAGTTGTGGCTTTGATGATCTTCAGTTATGTATTGTTTCTAGACTAGCCATATCTTTGCTACTCTTCAGAGAGGTGTCAGTGACCTTGACTCTGAAGACCCAGCTGCTTGGGACACGATTCAACACACCAGTGACTCCTATTTAATTGGTGTTCCTGAACCCACAATAGGGACATTATTGGCTTGCTACTTAATTTAATTTTCTGAATGAACTTAGTGGTGACTGCCCTGCCTTCTTCTGGTTGAATGTGATGTAGAGAATTGAATCTACCTCCTCCTTCCCTGTTTGATAGATCTGATTACCCATGAGAAAGAACTCCTCCAAAAGTACATGTAGAAATCTTGGTCAGAAAGGAAAAAACAGAGGGAATGTAAATTCTAGCAAATTGCATTGTCTTTGTTGTGGGAAAGAAATCTGAAATGCAACATTAGCTTCTATATGTCCTAGGCGTTCACCACTTGATAGGATGAGTCAGCCTCTACTGGCTGCAAAGTATCTTTTCACTGATGGAGAGAAAAGTTGAGGAAAAGGGAAATCATGTAGTTATTGACAGTACTACTTTCAGTGGCTCCAAGTCATATCATGCATGGGATGATATCAACACTCACCCTGTCTACCTGCCCTTGTGCACCAACTTCCCTCCTTGCAGATTGAACATTGACACCTATGTTGGTAACTTTAAGCATCTACTCTTGATGGAGAGAGTTCTGTTACTTTGGAAAACCCAGAAAATCCATAGCTCAGTCTGGCACATAGGTAAACTACATGACGTGTGGGGTAGATCTGGCTGCATAATTCCATTCATTTTGGCACCTGTTTTATTTCACATGGAAACTGATGCCTTTCAGTTGCATTTAATGAGCTCAAATCCATCCAGGAAGGGGGAGAAGATCCTGAATGAATCAGCAACATCTCAGATGCCTTAGAGCCTTAATTTTCACGTGTATTTGGCCTACACTTGACAGTTATCATGTACCTGCCTTAACAATATCCCCCTGGGTATTGTCATCCTGTCCTCCCACATAGGTTTGTCCCTTCCTTTCCTTTCTAAAGTGCTGCTTCTCTGGACTCCCTGCTTCTGTTGCTTCCTTTGTTAGTTTGAAGAAGTTTTAAGTCTTGTTCTGAAAGCTACATAATACATTTATATTTTTTTATGGAATATAACATAAGAGCTCAGAACTTTTCTGAATGCGGGTGTCATAAACATTTGTCTTCTCAATCACTAAACTCTAACAGGCTTTTATGTAATTATATACAATAATTATGCATACTCTTCTGTAAGCTGTCATTAAGTCTGTTGAAAGGCTTGTACAGGTTTCAGTAAGCCTTGGATCAGGTTCATTACCAGTTTTTCCCTATCCAAAGAGACAGAATATTGTTTTCTACTCTTTTGTCTTTTCTACACCATCATAAGCACATAAAGCTTTTATAAATTGAATAAGTATTTGTAAAATGATATGTTCCTTTCTGTTTGCACCTCCTATGAATGCAGCCTTTGAACTAAGACTCTTGCAGTGGAGTATCACAGAAGTCAGGTGGATACAGCAGGTGAGCCCAATGCAGTGGGGAAGGAAGTATTGCTGGCATATGAGGCAATGACTCACAGCTTGCAGCCTTGCTACTTGGAGGAGTTACCACCATTTAATGTTGGTATCTGTTTCCCAGAAAAGTTTTAACATATGTGAAGAGATGCTGAAGTTAATAACAGAGATTAATGACCTCAGAGGGCTCTGTGGAGAATCAAACACAATTGCCTCAATAGCATGAATAGATTATTGTCCAAGGGATTGGAGATGCTAAGGCAGAGGTAAATTCTGAGGAAGAATTTGACAAAGGCTAAAGGACTTTTTGTTTTTATTTAAATATCTGATTGGCAGCTGCTGTGCTGTTTCAAATCAAATGGGTGCAGGTGGCTGCACTTGTGTGTAGTGGCCAGCTAAGGCTGTTGTCCTTGCTGATGTCTTGTTGGAAATCACCATGCTCTTACTGGGAGACAAAAGGGAAAAAATCACTAGTTACCTCACAGTAACTGTTAGACTCTCTTGACCAACCCTAGCTCCTGGTTCTCTGCAGCAGGGTGCCATAGTCTCTCTCTTACTCTGTGGTTCTGTGTAGAGAGTGTGAGTGGTTGCACTGATTTATAAGTCACCAGCTGTGCCTGGTATGTGGCTGTAACATTGCTGTACTGCTGTGGCAGAGACCTGTGAGTGGAAGATGAATCCCACCTGCTCAGATCATGAGGTGGCAGTAGTCCTGCTAAAAGGCAGAAGCTTGCTGCTGCTAATCCACTGAGCTCACAGAACAGTGTTCAGAAATTCAGCTATTTCTTAAAAAAATAATAAATAATGCTAGGAGGCCAAGATTCTTTGTAGGAACGGGGCTGGTAGCATAAGTTTTCTTCTGACAGAATCCTGCAAAAATAGGGTAGTTACACTCAAGGAGCTGAACTTGCTGGCCTCTGAATCGGACAGAACTTGTAAGCGCTATCAACTGAGTTGATACTGTACTGTCCAGTGGTAGAGTAAGGAACATGTAGTTATGTTGCCTTTCTGCCACAGTCACAGACAAGTAATAGTGTGTTCATTCAGCATAAAAAGACTGTTCCATTAGCTGAAATAGTAGAGTAGGACTGGGTTTGTCTGGAGATGGAGAACAGAGGTCCAGTCCTCAGACAGGAGCATATGTGATTTACTTACTGCTTGTGGTCTAGCACTGTCATTTGCTGGATTCAGGCTGACTTTCTGGGATTAATAATTTATTATGCTTAGTTACTAGTGCTTCCCCTACAGAGACTCTTTACTACTGAATTGACCCACCAGTGCTGCAGACTGGATGGTCTTATCAATTGCTACAAGAATCACTTTTGTCTGTCTTCACTCCTGGTTTTCTAAAGTAAACTTTAGTCTTAACTGCTGCTTCACTTCCTGCATCTTTTTAGCTCTGTCAGCCAAGGACTTTCATTCCAGCAGGTCCCAAAGGTGTGGTTTCTTAATACCCAGGTTCATTTTGAAATGATTCCCCAGCTGGTACCAATCGCTGGTCTGCTGATTAGCCAGCATGACAACTATATCTAATTAGCTGAGGTGGTATCCTCTTGTCTTGAATATCCAAAGTAGATGTTTTATTTGAAGGTTTTATTTAGATGAGCTAGGAGTTAATCATTATGAACAAGTCCAGTGGCTGAGGACAGTTCAGCCTGTGGCCTAGCCCAATACCTTTAATTCCTGGGGGCAGAAGACGCTTTGTGTTTCAAGGTGACAGTGTGAGTTTC
>NW_009944968.1:0-3675 GCF_000696875.1 Nestor notabilis | reverse complement strand
TCCCTACAGAATAGGATTCCTTTTCTTGCTTGCTTTACCACAGCCCTCAGAAGATATATTTGTGCTCTTACAGGCTCAAATGCAGAGATGTAACACCACACACTTTGCCTGGGCTGTAAATTTCATTTGGATAATTGAGCAACATCACATTTAAGAATGGTGACATGAGTTAAATATCTCCTTCTCTCTGAAAAAATACTCTGTAAAGCAGAACTGGGACCAAATACACACGAATTCCCAAAGGGCTGTAAATGCCTGGAATGTAAAAGTGAGAATGTAAGAGTTTCGTGGTCCCAAGACCAGCTGTATTTTGGCCAATAGCTCCCAGTGCTGATGGCTACATCTGTCCTGAAGAATTCAATTATCTTCCTGAGTCTTGGCCAAAATACAGTTTGTGTTCTTCTATACTTACCGATGTGGCTGAAGAAATTTGATAACATATGGGTATTTTTCTTTTGGTGTCTGTAAACCACAGGTGAATACAAAGGTAAGCTTCCTTAAAATTAAGGTTTTTTGTTTAAACAGTAAAAGGAAATGTTTAGAAAGTATACTGTTAATCTTAAGGTGATGAAAAAACATTTTGGAGCATGCAATTTCTCACACCCTCTGTCCTTCTGCACCAGTGACAAAACCATAAAGCCAGTCTTGGAACACTAGTCCTTTCTTTGGTGGCTGTCGTTCATAGGGTTTGGAAGTGTTTGTCCCACTTACATGCCTTCCTGAGGCATTTTCAGGGTCTCTTGGAAGACACAGTTGCTTCTTCATCAGAAGTAAGGTCAAAGCACTTACTCTAAGTGATTCTGTCAATGTCCCTTAATGATCCTCAAGTTCCATTTAAGAAGTAGCTTTTCCTGAGCCAACTTTTCCCTCTTAAATACCACTAGTTTGTTCTTACAGCAAACACCCCACAAACCAAACCTGAACAAACTATGATACAACAGCCCTACATCTATTTAATTTTCCATACTACATTTTGAAATGTCCTTTATAAAAACTGTTAGCAGCTCAGGAATCCAATTAAACTTGTAGTTTTTTTAAACCAGTAATGACTTCAGGATTTTCCCATTAAGTCTTAACATGAAATAAAATAAAAAAATAATCACAGGAGTTTTATTTCATTCTCTCCAACAGTTCTGTTTTACTCTCATAAATAAAACATTCCTACAAAAATATACTTATTTAAATATATTCTCACACTGCCACCCAGGCTGAATTTCATGACTCTCAGCAACCTCACACAGTGTTGATAACTTCATGGGACCACTGCTGTGCTGTGCCTGAATGAGTCAGTTTTCCATTTTCAAAGTAGCTTTGCTAATTTCCTGCAACCACACATTTCTCATACAAAACTTAGTTCACTTCCTGAGGTTTGTGATGGCCCTCTCTCAGAGACATGGTTGGCTTCATTGCTACAAGAAGACCTGTCATCTTCAACTACTGTTTCCAGTCATCTTACCAAAATGGTTCTGTAGGTGTAAGAGTTTTCTTTGCAGAACTTCTTTGTAGATTTTGTTTGTTGATTCTTTGCAATAAAGCTAGAAGAATCAGTCCGGTTTTAGCTGCACCCTACACCTGATTTTTATTATCTGTATCTTGCTGATAGTTGAGATTATCCAGGCTATTCCTTTCCTTCCATTTTATGGACCAATAATTCCTTTTTGTTATGCTGGAAATGTGCAGGGTTTCATTTTTATTTTAATGAACTGCTGCTGGGAGAGTCCTTCCCTTTTTGAACCCAATCACTTTGTCAGCTTGATTAGTCGAATTGCTGGTGAATCTATTTCTTTCCTCCATAATCATAAGTGTAGTTGAATTATTAAACATCTTTGTCCTACACACAAGCAGAGTTCGAAAGCTGAAGGAGAGCATCGCCCACAATAATTAGTAGTGTAGTAGCTCAGAGAGCCCTCTTCAGGCTTCTAAATTGAAATTCTGCATCATTCAAGAACGAGTATCTTAGTGTTTGCCTTGCCATAACAGAAGATTTGATTGAAACTAATTTCAGTGTATTGGTGGTTGCTGCAATAACAGCCCCAATGGTTGTTTTCATGCTTAGAGAGCTACCAGCGCATCAATACTTTACCTGGTTATTTTGCTGTACGCTGTCTTCTCCTTCCACCAAAGCATGGACCTTTCTCATCTTAGGTAGCTACCTTCCCTGAACTAATCTGCTCATTCTGATGTTCTGCCAGGAAGTTCCATTCAGGAGCCTTTATGAAATGTTTTGCTTTGGCAGGTTGTCATTTTCTAAAGTGAAAACATGTGTCTGAAACATTTCCAAGGTGATTGAAATGAGTTTCATTTTTATCCATGAACTTCCAATTTGTGTGGGGCTTGGTTTTTTTGGTGTTTTGGGGTTTTTTATTTTCTTGTTTTTTTTTCCCTAACCACCCCTCCTAGGCAGAAGCACAAGTGTCTGAAATAATGAAGATTGTTCAGGCAGTGACTTTACATATATCAAAGATAATCTTTGATGCCTCTCCAGGACTCCTGGAGACCTTAGGAGTTGACAGGTGAAATTTACTCCATGATGAACCTACTTAACTGTCTGGAAACGTAGAATTTCTGTTTTATGAGGAATTTAGTATTTCTGAAACTGTAGTGTAAAACGTGATAGCAACTGTGAAAGCTGTCACGAAATGGATGTCATTCAACCACCCAATTGATTGGGAAGGTTGGACATGTCCCTGGAGGATGTTTTGATTCTGTCCAGAAACTGTCATCCGATATAAAACATCCTTAGGGAAAATCTTATTTTCAATGAAAAAATGTACTTGGACACATCATATTCTTGTATGGGTGGGACAGCAATAAGAGGTCTTAATCTTGGTGACTGTTAACAATGAAAGGCTCTGAGGAATGCAGATATGTTACAAGATCTTGTGTTGCTATGTGTTCTCTAGAGATACTGGTTCAGATTCAAAAGCTACAGATTATTTCTCTTGCTTTTTATTTGTGATGATGCCAGCTGTCTCCAGCTGCAGGTTAGGGAGAATGTACAGCAAAGGGATTGCTTTTCTCCCCTTTTTGGGTTGAACATGCTTTGAGCTCCCACAGAGTATTTTCTTGCCTCCAAGGAGGATGAGTCTTTCTGTTCCCAAGGAAGTGTGAGCACAGGGACTTTTAGCACAAAAAGATTCTGCTGAATTCATGGGAGTAGGCATCTTCTGATTCAAATCAATTAAGTGGCTATGTACCACTTTTTGCATGACAGTAGGTTCATCCTGAAGCTCTTATGAGTAATGAAAGTCAAGAAATGAGGTCTTCATTCAGCAATCATGCAATAATAAAATAAATACTGTTTTGTGTACAGTTTTGGTCAGCCTTATTTCAAAAAAGGTGTGTTAGAAGTAGGGAAGGTTCAGAGAAGCAGTAAGGATAGGTCAAATTATGGAGTGCTTTGTGTAGAAGGAATGATTGAGCTGATGAGGAATCTTTGGTCTGGAAAGAGACAACTAATGGGCATATGTCAGAGACCTGTAAAACCATGAAAGTCACATGCAAAGAGTTGTGGTAAATGGCTCAATGTCCAGTTGGAGACCAGTAACGAGTGGTGTCCCTCAGGGATCGGTGTTGGGACCTGTGTTGTTCAACATCTTTGTCGGTGGCATGGATAATGGAATTGAGTGTGCTCTCAGCAAGTCTGTCAACGACACCAAGCTGTGTGGCTCGGTT
>NW_009944967.1:51298-60186 GCF_000696875.1 Nestor notabilis | reverse complement strand
TCTGTGGAATTGATGTGCCAGGCCATCTGATTTGCTGGTGCTTTGGTGCATAAACAGCACAGTTTGCTTGAAATGACCAAACTACAATCAGTGCAGGTGTATGCGAATACCTCACCATGGTTCCTTGGTGTGCTCTCTCCTCCAGCCACCAGCACATCATATCCAATTAGAGAACTCAATACTTAAGTGCAACGATCAATGTGCTCCTTAATAAGCAGTGATAATTCACCTGTGTATCTTGTATCCTCCTGACAGCTGCTGTGCAGATTCTACTACCTCTAACCATTTGGCATGTGAACTGCACTCATTCACCTCATTCCCACTAAATTCAGAATGCAGAAATTAACTCATATTGGAGGCAAATATATAACTCTGACTTCACTATATAAAGCAGAGGATACTGCTTTAAAAGACAGAATCATGTCTGGTAGAAAAGCCAGTGAAATGTATGAAACAAACAAAACAATACAATTTATAAAGCTCTTGCAATCTACTATTAACACAGGAAAGATGCAGATTGACATTCAGACACCGCGATGTGTCAGGATACCAAACTGTAAGTGAAGAAAGGAAAATAACTTAAACACTTTGTTTACCAATGTCAAAGCACTGCAACTTTCTTAAGCTATAAGCTGACAGATTTCAATGCGTTATTAAATAAAGATATTTAGTACTTGCTCCTCTCTTGGGAAAAAAGGGTAAGAAAACTATTTTTCTGAAGTAGTAAAAATATCACTATTCCTAGGCTGACTTGCTTGAGAAACCAGTAATTCCAGATGTCTGTAACATGGACTTGGCTTCTGAGATGTCCAAATACAAAACATATTTGAAGGTAGATGGCAGAAGCAGTTTCATAATTCCACACATCCACATTTCCAATACTATCTGGGAATGGCGTGCTTTTCAATAGTCCACAAAGACACAGAATAATGTCAGAAGTTCAATTATACAAAATAATTATGCATACAACTGACTATAATAATAATATAATAATATATTAGTTGATGGGTGCTTTTAGAAAACAACAACAGAATAAGTATCACTGGTTGCAACTTCTTCCAGAAGAATCCTCTTCTCATTTAAATCAGCAAGAGGATTAAAAAGATTCACTTTATCAGAAAAAATACATTTCCTTTGTGCATATCTACTCACTGCATACTCAGTATTCCTGAGTACAAGTTCTGCAGTACTTCTGAAATTGGAGATATTTCAACTCCTAACTGTATACAAAGGACTTGATAAGAGTTTAGATAAATAAGTTGTACTACCTTAAGAGCAGTACTTAGAAAAATTACTTAGAACCCCTGCATTCCTAAAATACAGTTCTGAAAGAGCAGTTTCTGGGATCTGAGAATTAGTACGGGGAGACTAAAGAAGAGATGTGGGACTTCCTAGTATCACAGCAAGCTGAACAGCTGAGTTCTCATTTCTTGTTTGGGTATTATCTATTTATCTATGAGGAGGGATTGCAGGAGCTGGGCTTGGTTAGTCCAGAGAAGAGCAGACTGAGAAGATCAATGCAGATCAGCATCTCAAAGGCAGGTGCCAGGAGGATGGTGCCAGACTCTTTCCAGTGGTGCCCAGTGACAAGATGAGGAGCAATGGCCATAAACTGAAACACAACAAGTTTCACCTCAACATGAGGAAGAACTTCTTTACACTGAGGGTGTCAGAGCCCTGAACAGGCTGCCCAGGGAGGTTGTGGAGTCTCCCTCTCTGGAGACATTCAAACCTGCTTGGACATGTTCCTGTGTGACCTGCTCTGGGAGGCCCTGCCTTGGCCCCAGTCCACCTAGGCTGGACCAGATGATCTCTAGAGGTCCCTTCTAACCCTCATGATTCTATAAGATTTAAGACCAGCATTTACAAACAAATCTCCAAGATTCATACCAGAACTTTGTTTGACAGCAGCAGAAAGATCCCCCCCACCTGAAGGGTTTTTTTCCCCCCAGAAGAATCTGACTATGTTTCAAAATATGCATCTTACAAGCTAAAATATTGGCTTCTGTATTCTGATGACAGTGTTGGTATAGGAACTGGTCTTAAGATTCCACAGTTAGATGCTAAAACCTGTGGCTATGGCAACCCTGGCTTCCTGTTGTGATCTCCACAGCACAGCAATGCTTCAGAGCACAATATTATCAAACCAGAGTTAAAAAAAGCAAGCTCAGGAAACTGATGGAGTGTAATTCCCTGGAACAAGAAATCCAAACACCTCAATAAGGTGGCAAAGTTTAAAAAATGGGTGTTTCTGGAGCTGCTTAAGTTCATACCAGAGATCAGTAGCAAAGTAAGAAAACTGAAATTGTGCTTTCCATTCTTTATGCTCTGAAGTCCACCATGGAGTTCAGTTACACATGGATTGTAGCTCAGTAGAGTTCAGATCGTGAAAATTTGCCACTTTGAGGTCAATACTGTTGTGTAACCAAAGAAAGCAAGTAAGGGACTTACCACCCAAAGAGCACGCGCAACAAACATCTCGATCTTAGTTCTCTTATGCAACAAACCAGACTTCTGTGGCTAGTTTATTAGAAGAGTTAGCACAGGGATGGGCATACTTGCTTAATGAAAATAGACTTCTTCAGGATCTCTGGATATGCAGCACTCTGTTGGAATAGTAGTTTCCAACAATACAAACCTGCACGTACTCTAGGCACAAACCCAATCTGCCAGCAAGACAAGAGAAATTTGGATTAAGGTTTCACAGTAGTAATTACAACAGGTTTTTAACGTAGCTAATTGTATTATGTTTAGCTGGAGGTGAAATGTTGTGCCCATTATCATTAAAAAGATGATCACAACTGTGTATTTTTCTACTATAAAAAGAAAACACATACATGAAGCTGTAAATTTTCATCCTTTACACAGAGTCTTGTGTAAGAACTACCCAGAACCATTCTGTCATATGCAATGCCCTTGAGGACAGCAGACTATAAACTTCTCATAGGAAATAAAAGAGCCACAGATGAGAAGGTTGATCATGAAAGACAAAGGCTTTACATAAGATAACTTGTCCTAAGTAAGATAAAGAATCATCTTGCTTGTGAACTCCACACTAACTTTCTAACTTGGCTTTAGAATCAGAGCAACAAAAAGACAGAAATATAGTAGATAAATGTCTACAGCTTACAGATCATCCAAATGAAGTTCTTCTTTCCCCCAGTAACCTGTAGATTTTAGCAATTGGTATTAAAACCCCCAAGAAATAGGTTAACTTAACTGAGGTTATTTCTCCCAAGAGAAGTATCAGATATAACAGAATAGTGTCACAACCTAAACCAGATTTTAACAACACTGTGGTTCCCAACTGTGTTTTTCTGATCAAATACAAGGAGATGGAGAAAAAGAAACTTTTCCTCTAGGTGCAATATTTAAGAGGCCTTTGAGTAAACAAATTAATGGATTTCTTTCTACATATCTAAAACAGGCCTCCTTTGCAATGCAATTATTAAATCCAATGGCTCCAAAATCAGCAACAATCATGCCTGCAAGTTGAAGAAGTACAGCTCAGACATCACCTCTGATCATTATTTAAGATCCTCATATGTTGTACGTATATTGCATCAAAATCACTCCCTGGGGCCTGGAAATAGCATAAATATGCATTTATGCAGGACGTGTTTCATTAAGTAATGCTGATACGGAGCTTCCATGTTGGCTCCCATAATTTATGAAAAGGAGCTTAGAATTTGCATGCAAGCTTTTGTATTTTTAACCTACATTTCATATACATGTAAGTATATGCACAAACACTTGTTATTTTAAATTATTACACAATGGTACTATACATGTGAGAAGTTAAAAACCCTCTGTTAATGTATTTTCACATTAGGGTAGTATCGATCTTGTGCTCTTTGATTAAACTTCCTTAGGAAAAGGTGATGAGAAGCGATAACCCAGGCAGTAAAATTTAGAGAGAAGTTGGCAATAATTTTAATTAAAACTTCAATGTGGTCCACTGCTTGCAATGTCACCTTTAAAGTCAGAAAAGGCAATCTCCCCCACTACTGCATTTTCCCCTTCATGGTTAACACTTCATTGATCACCAGGAGCAGGAAAAGGATTCTGAGTTCAGCCTGGCTTGCAATGACAAGAGAAGCCATGCTCACAATGTCCAATAATCCATGCTGGAACAAGTCCCGGCTCTGTTAATTAAGGTTATAACTTGATGTTCAGGCTCTAAAGGAACTTCCACAGGGGGCTGGGAGGAAGGCAGCAAGCCACCCTCCAGATCTGAGGGAAGCCAGCTTCCTTCCAGAATTTGCTGTTTCTGCAGCAAGTCCATCAATACTAAGGCTCTACCATGCCTGGCAACAAAAACCAAGTGCAAAGACATATCCCTGCACAGAAAAGCCTGCAGCCTGGCAACATGGGGAAAAATCCAAGAGACAAAAGTTAAATTTACTGATCTACCAAAGCCTAACTGGAGCATGTGGATGGGTCAACTGCAGCAACACACTCTAAGCTTTTGAGTAAACTGCGGCCAAATAAGCAGCACCAGGTCTGCTGCCTCATGGTCCAGCGCTGTACATAGGAGATTGTATTTTATACCTGTATATAAACTCACTCCCCATGGGAAATCAAATTTTCATACCAGCATTAAAAAAGAATTTTGACCCCCTCCTTTGCAGATAAGAAACATGGATGTTTTCATAGAGCACATCTTACAACCCTGACTAAATCCCCGATCCCCACACTGTGAATGGAAAACGCTTGTAACTGAAACAAGGCTCTTGCTTCCTGCTGTTTCCCAGCACCTGCTGTGTCTTAATGCTTTTTCAGCAAATGAAACTGCCTTGCAAAACCTGGCAGAATTACAATAGAAAGTAATATGGCTTCAAGGCAGCACGACACCCTTGCATGGTGGTTCCCTTGCTGAAACCAGCTACAGTGTACGGAAAGATAAACACACCCTGTAATACAATTAGCTTCTAAGCATAAAAGGGGTAGAATGATCAGAAAAAGATTTATTAGCATCAACTATGAATTATCACACAGTAAGAAACGAAACCACTAATCAGTGGTATGAAGTGTGTTCTTATTAAGTTAGCTAATTACATGGTTGCCAGGAGGTGGGCAGGTAAGGTCTGAAGTATACTGTAAACTAGCTTGTAAGTACTGTAAACTGCTTTATAATTTACTGCAACTCTGAAGATTACCTGACACATCTCCATCTGTTGTTCATTACTTTGATAAACTTGAAGTGTGTTGTGCCAGGAATTTGCCTTACATTAAATATTTGGGAAAAAATATCTAAGTTGTCCTGCAGTTGCTAGGGACGAAGCTAAAGAACAACATGCTTTCCACATAGTTCAAATCATTTATCTTTTGCTCTTTTCTTTGAAATGCTTCAGTCTTGAATGCAGTGGACAACACCTCTGACACATACACTAGCAAGTTTGTGCATCTTTGTGAAAACAACAGTCACCTACTGCTGACACACCTCTGAGAAGCAAACTGTCAAAGCATCCCATTTTCCTCTCACACTGCTTCACAAAGGGTAACAACCTGCTACTCCTCATGCCTCGAGTGCCAGAGACCTGCAAGCTTTGCTGAGACATGCTGACCTTGCTGAAGATGCATGTAGGTCTCAGTGTATTAGCACACAGGAAAGACTGGGTTTGGTTTGTTTTTTTCTTTGCAGAAAGAATACAGAAGCTGTAACTCCTGCACAGAAATAGAAGCTGTGCCTCCAGGGCAATTTGTGGCTTATTGACCACATTACTCCCAGCTTCTGAAACAAACAAAGCAAGTGCTTCAGCCTCCAGGCAGCCCTTTTTCACTTCTGCAGTGGGACCACAGCAAGGGAGATGTGCTGTAGACAAACCAGTAAGAAATCACAGATGGAAAAAAAACTTATAATGCACACATGGACATGGACATGTGCTTGTGCACGTCCTGCTTGAGTAAGTCCAGAAAGGGCCATGAAGATGATCGGAGGGTTGGAGCACCTCTCATGTGGAGCCAGGCTGAGAGAGCTGGGCTGGTTCAGCTGGGAGAAGAGAAGGCTCCTTAAAGGGAGACCTTAGAGCAGCTCCAGTGCCTGAAGGGGCTACAAGAAACCTGCAGAGGGGCTTTGGACAAGGGCCTGTAGGGACAGGACAAGGGGAATGGCTTTAACCTGACAGAGGGTAAACTGAGATGAGCTCTGAGGCAGAAGTTCTTCCCTGTGAGGGTGCTGAGGCGCTGGCACAGGGTGCCCAGAGAAGCTGTGGCTGCCCCATCCCTGGCAGTGTTCAAGGCCAGGTTGGACACAGGGGCTTGGAGCAACCTGCTCCAGTGGAAGGTGGCAGGGGGTTGGAACTGGATGATCTTCAGGTCCCTTCCAACCCAAACTGTTCTGTGATTCTATGTCTGAGTTATCCCTTCACAGCCTTCTTAGTCACTGCAATACACACTTTGCAGCTTAAATACTCTTTAAATAGCTTTGCGTGTCACTGAGATGCTTTGAGCATTAGACCAACTTTAACCTATCCCAGTGATTTTATACCCTAAAGGTGCTACAGAATGCTAAAAAGTTTTTAAGAAACCAAAAAGCAAAAAAGACAACTGGATCTCTATTGATGAAAATAATAAATCTACTGTATTAGCTGATAAAACATGATGTCAGTTAAAATACCCAGGACCACTACGAGAGACCTGAACTGTATCTTTCCTCAGTAACAACCAACTCTCACATTTCAAGGTAAAGCTAGTGAAAGGGAAAACAGAAAAGTGAAATGTTACCATGGAAATGGTTGACACTGAAGACAAGCGCAAGGTCTTTAGGAAAATGGATCAAGTTTTAGATAGCAGGTATCCAGTACAAGTACAAACGCATAAAGAAAGCCACCACTGGAGAGTACATGTTGCATCTTCCTTTGCAAATAGTCATTTTTCGTTTGCCTTGAGTTTTCTCATTACCTCAACTGAGAAAGCTCAAGCTTTCTTTTTTTGCAAGCTGGAATTTCTAGTATTTTTATTGGGAAATGAGCTGTCAAAATTGCCTTCAAAAATGTAGGATATTTTACCCCTGTTACAATTTCAATACTTGGTTTTAATTTTTAAGCCTATTTCAATTTAGCATTGCAGCTGAGAGTCTGTAGCAGTAAATATGGAACAAAAATATCTGTAAATTGGTGCCAGCCATCCCAAACCCAGCAAAAGAAAAGGCCAACTTGCAGCTCAAAGAGATGCTGCTATATTAAGGTATGTAACTGCAACGCAGAATTACTCAGACAACTAAAAGCAGTAACAATCAGAGCCTCTCATTCTACAAACTTCATAATCCTAGGTTAGATTATGAAGATTTTTAAGGCACATTTTTCATTCCCACTCATCCTATACTGTGACACAGCTGTGGTTCATTTGGGAATGCAGCATGGATATGCCAGTGCTGAACAGAGGAGGAATAGTTTGAAGTTATTACCTTAGACTTAGCCCCTTTAAGAACTCAGTGAGTAATGTGCACTTTAAAAGAAGATAGGAAAAAGAAAGAAAAACCCGGCTGAACCTAAGTATGAGAAGTCATTCTGAGACAACAAAGGGATTTGATGAGTTTGTGACAGTGAAACATTATGTTTTAATTCCCTGCTGAGAAAGAAATATTCAGGTATAGAGAATGGCAGAAAAATTATGACCTTAGAGAAAATTCTCGAAGTATACCAAAAGGTTTAAATGATTTAGTGACATGGGAAGTCTAACCACGTGCCCTGTTCTGTCATTACATTGTATTATGGACAGAAATTATTTTGAAAGTAGATTAGATTCAAACTAATCAAGATACTTATAAAATCTTCAGAATATTGACTTCAAGCCTCTAAATAGATTTGTTAATCTCAGCAGTAATATGAAGCATTCCTCTTGTGAAGTTCTGCTTCAAGTATTAACTTCATTTTAACTTCAATTCTGGAAGCACAAACAGTGCTGGCATAATAACATCAAGTAACATTTCACCGATGATGTTAGTGAGTATTTATTTACATAAACAAAACCAGGACCACACAATCCCATTAGACATATACATGCTGACTGTGGAAGGCACATTTGGTTTCAGGGTGTTTTTTCCTCCCTCTGACAACATCACTGCGGCTTTTAAAACATTCCAAATTAGCATTTCTCATGTCCTTCTTGTAACAAGACCAAAGAGGTTGTAAATACACAGCAAAGCCATTAAGACATGGTGCTGTTACACACAACTTAAACTTTTGGCATCAAATGAAACACAGAACCTGAAAGGACTTCTTGCAGAGGCTTTGTCTAAACCAGTGAAAAGGCTTGTAAGAATTTTGTGATCTTTCAAAGAAAACTTATGAGGAGTAAGTGGAGAAAAATAGCCCCAATTTGGGATAATGCTGAACTAGTAGAAAGCTGGGCAACTCTGCCTCATGGTAGGAGCTGCTTATCTCTTGGACAAATATCTTTCTACTGCAAACCCATACAGACTGACTTTGCAGTTTGTTTTTATAACCCCAAAAGCGGGATGCTACAGCTGTCATAGAAGGAACAAAGCTCATTTAAATCTTGATGTCAGCTTGAATGAATTTATTTTAGACCCATGGCAATATCCCACGACACTGCAGGTTTTTAATTATTAGGCATAAAAGCAGCAGTCTTAATAAACCCCAGCAGTAAGGATAAAGGCAGAATCATTCGACTTTCTGTGGACTCTCAGAGGCACTAACTGCTACATCTATTCTGAGGGCAACGTTCAGCTCGGAGATGAATCGGTGGAAGCATCGGGAGACAATTATTCAGCACGAATTAAAAGCAGAAGAGACCTGTGAGATTTATGTCTGAAAGGAGGAAGCCTCTCTGCACTGGGAACAGCACTCTGGCAGTGCAGAGGCTCTCAAGATGTGGTGGATGGGGGTTTCATACCACAGAACATTTTACTCCATCTAAGAAGG
>NW_009944967.1:49493-51269 GCF_000696875.1 Nestor notabilis | reverse complement strand
AGGGAAAAATAGGGAAAAAAGCCAAGCAGCCAATATGTTGCTGTTCTGCTGGGATTAGGAGAAGTCACATCAAGGAGAAGCAATAAAACTCTCTAGCACCTGGGTCCCCATCCCAACTCCTTTAGATTTGCCAGAATCTTTGCTGGAAAAGACATTTTTAGCTAGAGGAAATCTTCATAAAGCCATGGAAGGGCAATGATGCTTTCCAGCATAACAGAAACTTCCCACTACTGAGGAAATTCTAAGGCAGAATCCCAGTTAAAAGCATTTCCTTAAGAAGCTAATTCTTTGCCTCCAGATACTGTGTTTGTTTTGGTTTTTTTCTCACAAAACATATATAACAGAATTTGGGAGGCTCCATCTATAGTGCTTAAATAACAGTATCAGCATGCAGAACACCTCTGCAGAATGGTCCAGATCTTACAAATGAAGGGCATCATTCAGTTTGCTACATGCTGGTTTTCTCTTCCATAGGCTCTTAGGGTGTAACATGCAGAACAAAACACTTCCAATATATGTTAGCTCACTGTATTTCTACAATCCCTGCTGAAAGAAAATCACAGAATCCTAGAATCACAGAATCCCAGACTGGTTTGGGTTGAAAAGGAACTTAAGATCATCCAGTCCCAATGCCATGGCAGGGACACCTCACACTAGACCATGTCGCCCAAGGCTGTGTCCAACCTGGTCTTGAACACTGCCAAGGATGGGGCATTTACAGAATCCCAGTTCTCACATATATGAAGTTCTTATGCCAGTCCCTGGTCCCTCTTCTTGGCAAACGTCATCTGCTGGTCCCCAGACAAAGGAGCACAGGTGCTGCTGTTTGTGTTAGTACAACCACAGCTGATTCTATGAACAGGATTTGCTGTGATTTAAGGAATCTCACCCCAGTGGATGAGGTTACTTGTGAAAAATCTCATTAGAAGATAATATTTAGAGTTTATTTTATCAGCTGTGTGATTTCAACCAAATGAGCCAGCCTCAGACACAAATCTTAACCAGGCTTTTAATTAGGATGCATGATAATCCCCATCTATGTGAGAACTACAAGTATCATTTTTAGATTTTTTTTCTCACTATTAAAAACACTATTAAGATCATGAAATCTAGGCTCTAAAGACAGCTCCTATGGAGGAGGTGTTTCCCTTCACTAAATGCAAGACTTTATTTTTGTTTTGTGGTCTTTCGGTGCTTCTCTTCTGATCAAGATTTCCCATCTGCTATGTTATCAACTAAGAGAACTTGCCAGAGAGTTCTCCTCAGATTACACTTGACAGTCATTTGGACAGGAAACAAAATCATAGAAGTTTGGGTTGGAAGGGACCTTCAAAGCTCATCCAGTCCAACCCCCTGCAATGAGCAGGGACATCTTCAACTAGACCAGGTTGCCCAGAACCACATCCAGCCTGGCCTGGAATGTCTCCAGGGATGGTTCATCCACCACCTCTCTGGGCAACCTGTGCCAGGGTTTTACCACCCTCATTGTACAGAATTTCTTCCTCACAACCAGCCTGAATCTCCCTCTTTTAGTTTAAAACCATCACCCCTCGTCCTGTCACAACAGGCCCTGCTAAAAACTCTCTCCCATCTTTCTTATAGGCCCTTTTTAAGAATTGAAAGGCTGCAATAAGGTCTTCTCAGAATCTTGTCTTCTGCAGGTTCATACTACCACTCAGGTTGAATTGCACTGCCTTGACCGTATCAGAGAATCATATAATCATAGAATGGTTTGGGTTGGAAAGGACCTTAAAGCTCATCCAGTTCCAACCCCCT
>NW_009944967.1:41141-49413 GCF_000696875.1 Nestor notabilis | reverse complement strand
AGGGAGCAGCCACAGCTTTTCTGTGCAACCTGTGCCAGCGCCTCAGCACCCTCACAGGGAAGAATTTCTGCCTTAGATCTAGTGTCTTATATATAATCTCTTGCCATTAATATGATTTTTTTCAGACACTGCAGGTCTGTATGACCTCAAGTAATAAAAGAATTATACAAAGCTCACTATAAAGGTAGGGATAATGTCTCTCTCATAATGGACAAAAAAGGGAAAGGCAGGGTGACCTTCTCAACACCAGGTGATGAGCAAGTGATGAGTAGGAAGCAGAATGCAGGTCCACCTCCTATATCTATCTATATCTATCTATATCTATATCTATATCTATATCTATATCTATATCTATCTGTTGTGTAAGATATGGAGAGACATGAAGGAAATACTAATTTCTTCTGTAGCAGGATCTGTGTATTAATGTTCTACCTTTAAATATATACTAAAGCTATGTTTTGATTTGAAGTTCTACCCTTCATAAGCCATCCAAGCACATTTGCAGTGCACAGAATCAGCATCAGGAAAATGGAAGCATCCACATAAATTTGGAAGCCATGATGATGCCTTCATAACCTAAATGGGAAATGTGAAAACACCCGACAGCTCAGGAGTTTCAGCACAATTCAGGAGCCACTGCCTGGCTTTGTCAGTGAGAATGCAGACATTCACTTCCTATTGTAACTACTTATTCTGACAGCTGACACTTTTTGGCTTAAGTATTCTGGGATAGCAACTTTTTAATGTGCCTTTTAACAAGTGCAGCAGTCCATTTGAACTGAGAGAAGCAGAATCTTCCTGTGTTAAGAAAGTCCAGGTATAAGCTGCACACTGGAAGGCACCAAGTTATATAAAGTGAAAGAGTTTAGAAGTGCTGCTGTATTTGCACCATCAGCTGTACTGAACCTGAGATCTGAGCGGAATTCGGAGGTGCTCCTTCCCGGAGAAGCTCTGCACTTAAACATAAAGGGATTGCCATCATCATCTATTATATTTCACCAAAAAGGGACTGGGACATGCAAAGCTGAACAGAGATCAGCTGAAGGAAAGCTGGGAGCCAAGTCCTGACTTTCAGAACTTCCAGGCAGTAATCTCCTCATGTGACCCTCTAATATCAGTAACTGGTGCATCTGAGCAACTGCAGCTGTGGATGAACACTGCAAGCCTCCAGGAGCTGACATATCTGCTCATTTAACACTCAGTATCCCTTTGAGAGTCAGCACATTTAAACAAAGCACTCCAAAGAGCCTGCAGGGATGGAGTCCTGCTTATCTCGGAGCAAAGGGGACTTCTGTCCTGAAACTCCTTTTTCACATCCAGATTCCTCTAGATGCTAGTCCAAATGTATCTGGCATCCATTAATCCTACTATCAAAAGAGAGCTGCTGCTAAAAACAAGCATCATGAAAGTGCTATCACTACAGTGAGCTCAAAGTTTTGAATTTACCTCTGCATCTTTCTCAGGCTCTTATTTGCAAAGAGAAACCATGAAAAAATTTGAGTATTCAACTTTTAGGGGTCTGCAGTCACCTGAACTGCACAGAGCATATGGCCAGGGGAAGGGTCTGGTGATAAAACCACTGCCCATAACCATCTCATGGCAAGAGTTAGGGAAGGAAGCACCAGACTCCTCAGAGGTGCCCAGAGAGCATCAAGAGGCTGTGGATGCAAGTGAGGACATGGGGAAATGCTGATAAGGTACATGGAAACACTTTTTCACCATGAAGGTGGTCAAACACCGGGACAGGGGCCCTAAAAGGCTGTGGGATTTGCATCCTTGAGGGTCTTCAAAACCTGACTGGAAAATCCAGCTATATGGAGCTAGAGGTCTGGTTTTGCTAGGAGTAGCTACCTTAAGCACTGGAATACCGTAGTGTATGGTGCATGTGAGGCAGGTATCTGTCAAACCATGTGCGAATTATACACTGGAAGTGTTGTTCAAGCTCCTGAACATTCCCCTCCAGTGTTACTAATCCTTTATGCAGATATGTGCTGTCTAATTGCCAGCTGGGAATTACAATGACACGTTACATGACTAATCTTTCAAACTCTAAACGTGCTGTTCTCCCCATCCTCCTCCTTCTCCTTTTTCTGTCAATCTCCTTCACTCTATTTTGTTGCTGTTTCTCTTGCCAGAACCACCTTCTTCAGTAGCAACTGGAAAACTCTGAAAGTGGAAGATACGGTGTTTAAATGTACTGCACAGAAAGGACCTGGAGAATGATGCTCTTGCAGGTCTCAAAACCAACCCTCTCTACCCAAACTCTATGTAAGACTGCTTCAAAAGCTGGTGTGTCTCAAGAATTTTCAATCCCTAATTAAAACTTCCCAGATGAGAGAAGTAATTATCAGCACAGTACGTTTAAGAGTATCAGAGACAGTTGGTATGTATGCTTTCTCCACAAGTGGTCTAGTTTCTCTACTCAGAGAAACAGTTCCAGGGAGCAACGTTGATACTGACACGTTCCGAAATACTAATCTCAAACTCCCTTACATCCAATAGCCCTTTGATCCTAGAAGCAAAGCACAAAAAGGCTTTTTGACATATAGGTCATGGAGCCTAAGGCTGAAAGGCACCAGTTGCAATGTTGGTTTCTTTTAAAAATGTAACTGAAATACTTCCCCCCAGAACAAATGGCTCAGGATTTCCGAAGCACGGGAGAGAGAGGCATTCAAAATGTGGCTCAGAGTGGGCACTTCTTCACAGAATGACACTAATTTGTTTTCCCCCCCTTGGGACAATTTCCAAAGCAGTTTTGATCAGAAATCAGTGGGTACCACTGCCATTACAGGGAGAGGCCTGGCTACTGGTAAGGATAACGACAAGTTACCAGAGATTTCTTCCGAGCCTCTAACAGATACTAATTCTTCTTATCTTGCTAGAGATTGAAAGTGCTTTTGACAATTACAAGTACCCGAGATAGAGGGAACCTAAGAAGTCCCCTAGGGTACAAAGCCCTGAACACACATCAGTGAGACAAAATTACAGCTGTGACTACTGATGCAATTTCCACCATGCTTTACACAGATTTCCTCTATCGCACAAGCATTCCATCAAGTTTCCATACTCCAGGCACTATTCGACAACCATTACACTGCCCAGTGAGGGAAAAACATGACTACAAAGCAAATCTGTCAACAGCAAATTGAAGACAATGTGAGCCATGATGTCTTCGTTAGCCTGTTACCCTCACATACAGCCTCAGAGTGTGACAGATGATGGGAAATAGGCTTTATTAATTAAATGAACAAATTCATTTATTCACCACTAATTCTCTCTTGAGAGCTTTATGAGAAGAGGAAGAAGGCTTTCTCAAGCTGAGGCCTGGAGAAGCACCCACAGTCTTCACATCACGGGACAGAAACAGAGATGAAAACTCAAAGAACCAGTATGGACATGGGAATCCCACCTACTGCCAAGAGACATTACTCACCAAATTACAACCAGCTTTACAGCATATTAAATCTCCAATCAAACTGATCTGGGCAGGCAGCATTACAGATCCAGCAGCAAAGACCACCTCACTACCCGTAGAGATTGGTTCCCCAAAGTACAAGTGTTCAGTTGAGGAAGCAAGACCACTTGGTCACAGAACAGCCCCTGAGCCACGGGACAGAACCACTTCAGACAAGCATCACCAACCTGTTGGCATCCAACAATCTACAGAGAGAGAAATCAAACTGCAAAACCACACCATGTTCATTCCCAGGAACATACAGCAGTTTAAAATGCTTTGGGGGGTATGGGGAGGACAAGAGTCATATTTGGTATGATTCTGAGGCAAGGTCTCAAGTTCAGCCCACTTTCAGGCAAGTGAATTGTGATCTCTCAGAGGCTCCTTTTCAGAATTTCCATATTTTCCTAATAATTTTCCAGTCAAAGCAAGTATAAATTGTATGAATTGTAAAGAATTCCCATTTTTACTACAGTAGCTTTGTGATGAAAACATTTTCTCAAAGTAATTCCCAAGCACACTATAAATCCAATACTCATCTGAAAATGAACAGGAAGCTTTCTTTCACTGTGATCAAAGAGTGCTTTCAAATGGTTCCCAACTCCTGCAATCAAAAGTGGTCTGGTTTTAGGCAGCTTTTATCTAGGCACTATGTTAAAATTGGATCTTCATTTCTGAAGTTATTTCTGGAAAAGAAAGATACAACCACCTGAAATGAATGGGGATGCAAACTCAAAGACATCTTGAGGTCACAGATGGTTTCCCCCCTATGTTAACATGATTTTATTTGTGGATATAAAATAAATACAAGTTGTCTACTAGCTCTCAAGCTAAAATGAACAAGATTGCCTGGACAGCTACAGCAAAAGCTATAAAAGTTATAAGCAATAAAAGGTGCAGAAAACATATGTTACTACATCAAAAGTACAAGAAAGCCATAGACTTAATTCTGCACACACATTTAGAAAGTCTTGTGTGTGGCAGAAAGGGCAATGGCTTTTCCCACCTTCCTTTTCCCCCAGGTCACAGAAGCAGGATGAGTTACTGCATGATGATATAAGTGTATGCATGATCTTACAGATTCTTATTGAAAATACTAAGCAGTAAGTGCTTCAGATCTATTTCATGGTGGGTCTGAAGAGTAAAAGCACAGAAGGACTTACTGATGTGGTTAAGCCTTTTAAAAATGACAAATTAAATTCTCCCTTTAACTTCCTTGGCAACACAAGGACCTTTTAAGAGGGTACTACTTCTGACTGCAAAGTGCATTAGCTGGAGGAAAGACACATTTGTTATGGCCATTCACAGCTAGTGGCTACAAGTCTGGAGGACTTCCAATTCTATCACCAAGAAAAAACCCAAACCCTGTGCTACCCACAGCATTTTTAATATTTCTAAGGGTACCCACATACAATTGGGCAGCAGTTCACGGTTAACAGGATAAAGCTTTTGGAGGAAAAAAGCACTGAGGAAGCACAGAGGGTCTTTGATCCATAGGAAGTGGGATAAAAATAATACAATTTGGCAAAAAAACCAACCCTGAATTACCTGTGAACTGTGGAAACAGTCTTTATATACAGCTTACAACGGCAGAGAGAGTGGCATAGAATGCAGGTATGAATAGTGTTCTCTTTCTGTGATGAGCATATGGGAGCTAATCTATGTGGTGCTTAGGTGGGACTCCTCCTTCAGCATATAGACCTTCCCTCTTGATGCCCTGTCACACAAGGTCACAGCAGGCTCCACCAAACACTATGAACCGAACACGGTCAATGTCAGACTTCTCCATTAGAAAAGGCAAAGAACACACAAAAAAGTAGCAAAGGACATACGCATGGTGTGTCCCTTTGGGACTGGCAGGGTACAGGCCAGAAGCTGGCTTCACTCTTGGAGGTGGCAATGTCAGCATTGGCTGGAACAAGTGACTGATTTCTGTACTTCACTAAAGCTCAATGGTTGCACAATAGAGCAAGAGAAAACATGAACCTCAGCAAATGCTGAAGCAAACCTTGTTTCAAGCCAATTAGCAGTCTTTCATTACTGATCATTAAAAACTGTTCAGTGGTATGCCTACGTGAAAGTGCACTCTGCTCTGTTTAACCTTAAGACTGTTAGCCACAGCATGGCTTTTTGCTTTACTATATGCATGTTATGATGGGGAAAAGCATAAGAGAGCACAATGAAACTTAACAAGTGAAAAGGGATTTTCCCTCTTAAAAACAATTCAGCATGTTGCCATTTAACAGAGAACAGAAAAAGAAATTCTAATGCAATAGTATATAAAGATACTATGACTTGACCCAAAAATCGAGTGTCTGATCTAGACTGAGAAGTTGTGAAAAACTCTGCTTATACAAGCTGCAGCACTGTGTGCAGGGCTGGTGTCCTCAACAGAAGAAGGACATGGAGCTGTCGGAGCAAGTCCAGAGGAGGCCACGAGGATGAGCAGGGGCTGGAGCAGCTCCCGTATGAAGACAGGCTGAGAACATTGGGGCTGTTCAGCCTGGAGAAGAGCCTCAGAGCAGCTTCCAGTGTCTGAAGGGGGCCTAAAAGGATGCTGGAGAGGGACTCTTCATCAGGGACTGTAGCGATAGGACAAGGGGCGGTGGGTTCAAACTGAAAAAGGAGAAGTTCAGGGTGGATCTAAGGAAAAAGCTTTTCCCTGTGAGGGTGCTGAGGCGCTGGCACAGGGTGCCCAGAGAAGCTGTGGCTGCCCCATCCCTGGCAGTGTTCAAGGCCAGGTTGGACAGAGCCTTGGGTGACATGGTCTAGTGTGAGGTGCCCCTGCCCATGGCAGGGGTTTGGAACTGGATGATCTTAAGGTCCTTTCCAACCATTCTATGATTCTATTCAATGTAAGAATCAGTAGATTTAGTTTCCAAATTTCACTTTTTTTCCACGGGCACTAGTTAGGTTGTTTCAAATAAAAAAAGTATAACAGCTTTTTCAGATTATCATGTTTTGAAAAACATTTCCTCCACAACATTATGGCAGGAGGATTTTAGAAACCCAACCAAAAAAGGGCAAAACATGAATCAGAAAGTAGCCTCTGTTGGACAAGTAAAGATCCAGTGGTCCTGAAGAGGATGAGGAAAGGCTGATGCTCACCAGAGCCAAGGGACATCCCAGTATGTTCCGAGGCCAGGAGATAGTTCAGTGCTGCCACATGAGCTTGGGAGGGAGGTGGTGAGGGCTGAAATGCCTCTCAGTAAAGGTCTCCTCCTGTATTTTGCCTGATTGAGAAACTCCTGCTTGAAGCATGGTGCCTTGCATTTCGCATGAAGTTAACACAGAACAGAGCCAACATGCTCCCCCTTTTCAGAAAACCAAAAAGACCTGGTCTGTGACCTTCTGCACGGGATCAGAAAAACATCCGAAGTGTCACCCAAAAACACCAGCTGGAGTGTAAGAGAGGACCAAGCATGGGGTAATCAGACGGGCTTATCAGAATCCAAAAGTGCCCGGACATATTGAGTTTATAACCATCAGTCCTCATGGTTGCCTCAGTTTACTCTGAAGTCTTCTGAAGGAGAGGCATTGTCAGAAAGGCAAAGCTCATCCCCTCCATCAGCCAAGAAACCCCCATCACAACACACAGGATGATCATCCTACTTAAACTGTAGAGGTGCAGGAACAACTTTCTCAACTTGTCAAATCATTGGCAAGGCTGTATGAAAGGAAAGAATCCCTTTCTCCTCCAGGGAAGAACACAGCAGATTAAACATCTGATCCATTTAAAAAGTAAGAATAGTAATACTGCTGATACCAAGAATTAGCTGGAGTAGACTTGCTTTAGGCAGAATCACTGTTTTAATAAGGGATGCATAAATCTGACATTATACTGAAAAATAAAGAGAGGTACAAGTACTATTGAATCAGACACCCAGGAATCAGAGTGACAGGCTGGGTTTTGACATGACAAACCCTTTTTCCTTCATTCTTTGAGAAGAATCTTGGCTTTACTGCTTCACACAGTTGTAAATTTGAGCCCTCTGATGACATATTGCCATCTCTTGTCCTCCCTTGTTTGACCACCATGACTCTACATCCTACCTGACTCACACCAACCCAATGGAGGGGCTGTCATCAGTGACGGGGTGCAGAGCATGGGAAGTCCTAGTTACAGAACTGAAACAAGGGAAGTTCTTCCCTAAGCTGTGCTTGCTACTTAATATTTCCTATCTCAGCTAGCGTAAGGGGTGATGTTCTCACTTGCCACTTAAGTGCCACACATGAAGAATCCTCTGTATTTTTCATTAACTTTCAATTTGTCATCACCACTGAAAGTCCTTCGGCTTTTGCAAATCTGAAAGGCTAAATAAGTCCAACCTATAATTTTTATGCTGCTTATAATGTGGAAAAATTGTTAGATTCTTTCCTATTCCCCTCCTCCCAATTCAGCAGTCCAAATATTTTTGCACACTATTTATATAACTTTATTCCTACTAGGGAAAATGTTTGATAACTTCTCCTAACGTGACTTGCCAAAGGTTGGTGGGGCCAAATATTTACATATTATCACTGAAAATAAACTGTGATATCCTATCCTCATTCATTCCCTACAAGATTCCAAGCACTTTTCTGTGCTGCTGCAACACGCAAAGCAGAGGTTTTAACCATGCTGACTGCAGAAAAACTTCTGTAATAACAGAACATTAGTAATACTTAGGACTTTACAGCCATAGCATTTAACTTTTCCATCAGTGACCTCCAAGAGCTCAGCATCAAATCATAGAATGGTTTGGGTTGGAGGGATCTTAAAGCTCATCCAGTTCCAACCCCCTGCCATGGGCAGGGACACCTTCCACCAGAACAGGT
>NW_009944967.1:0-41110 GCF_000696875.1 Nestor notabilis | reverse complement strand
TGTCCAACCTGGCCTTGAACACTGCCAGGGACGGGGCAGCCACAGCTTCTCTGGGCAACCTGTGCCAGCGCCTCAGCACCCTCACAGGGAAGAGCTTCTGCCTAAGAGCTCATCACAATCTCCCTTCTGGCAGGTTAAAGCCATTCCCCTTGTCCTGTCCCTACAGGCCCTTGTCCAAAGCCCATCTCTGGGTTTCCTGGAGCCCCTTTAGGCACTGGAGTTGCTCTTAGGTCTCCCTTTAAGGAGCTTTCTCTTCTCCAGGCTGAACCAGCCCAGCTCTCTCAGCCTGGCTCCATGTACCTATAGAAATTTACCTTGTTGCCCTTAATGTCCTTGGCCAGACTGAGTTCTGCCGTGGCTTTAGCTTTCCTAACCTGATCCTTGGCTGCTGACTATTTCTCTGTATTCTTCCCAGGCTTCCTGTTTTTGCTTCCCGTTTTTGTGTCCACCCTCTGCAGACCTCCTTTTTATGCTGAAGTTCGTCTAGGAGCTCCTTGTTCATCCACACAGGCCTCCTGGTGTACTTGCGATGCGATCCTCCTGAGCCTGGATTAAATCCATTAAATCATTAAATCCATTCTGCACATGGGGAAACCTAAAAGTTCCCCAAGATCACTTGACAATCAGGTGAAGAGCTAAAACTGGAATCCAGAGCTCCTAAAACACACATCAGTCCCCCAGGCACCCAGCCACACGCTGACTTGTGAGGCTCCTTCAAGCTAGGAAAGCGCCTCGTTAGCACTTGTATTTAGCTGTTTAATAGACCCCTCTTTGCTACGCTCCTCTTCAATTCTACTTTTAGATACTTTTCCTAAAGCTGAGTGCAGCACTGCAGTCTGCTCTATGTTATGCAAGTACATCTTTATTCTGTCTAGCAGCATTGGAATTCTTCACAGTGCATGCTTCAGAAATAATTAAGACGGATCAGGATAGCAAAAAACCCAGCAGAGCTCAACCTGCCCAAGCAATCAGTTTGCACAGTTCCCTCTCAACATCTCCAGCCAGGGAACAACTGAATAAACCAAAGACTGTTCCTGGCTCTTATGCAAAATTCAAGCTATTGTCCTTGCCCTTTATGGGTTCTGTAAGCAAAAGGATATGGTGTCTGTGTGATGTAAAGCATGTATGGGGAAAGGAGATCAAGAGACAGGATACAAAACAGAGATACAGTGGTGGAAGAAAGAGGAGGAAGAACATGGGAACAGAGCAGCAGGCATTTTTTGAAGGAATTTCATCAATTTCTACAGGGACATAAAGATGAGGAAAATAATTGTCACTGCTGCTTACTGACAATTAGAAAATTCTTTAACTACAATATGAAAGACCATTCAGAGGATGGGACTCCATATACTCCTCCTACAGCCCCAAGGTAAGAACAAGACCCATACAGATTGAGTGAAGACAACACAGGGCAGAGCTAAAACTTCATCTTTTCTCCTCTGCCAACAGCAAGTGACAGGATTGTATAGGAACAAGAATTGTTCCTATACAATCCTATCTCAGAAGGAAAAACGTGTTTCCTGACATTTACATGACAAAGTCTCAGCTTCCAAGTTCTGTAGAAATTCTCTCATGTCAGACAAGGACCTCAGACAGCAGAAATAAGCAGCTCTCACAAAGTACACACAAAGCTCCAAGCTGGGGCTGAAGCAGGCTACTGAAAAGATCTTTCAGCTTCTTTTGACCAGATGGCTGAGGCTGTTTGAAAGCAAAACAAGATTGCTAAGCAGTTCTAGGTCTTCATTAGCTTTCCACAATGACACCCTGCAACCAACTGTTTCGTTACAGTCAAATGTATCAACAAGCAAACACAAGGTTCAGTTATCAAGTAGCATCCCCAGGTTTTGCCAACTTGTGGTGGTTTGTATTTTTGCTTCCCTATAGAGACTGAAGAGAGTTTTACACTACACCTTGCATCAGCTAAGCAGAAGAGATGTATCTCTTGGCAGGCTCAAATCACATCTACCATCAATTTTACCATGTTTCCATAAAAATACACTCTGTTCTGCTGACATTAAAGCACATTACAGTGAATGGGCCCTCCAAACAAAACCAGCTGAAATAGAAAGATTTGATTTGTGGAAGGTGTCCCTGCCCATGGCAGGGGGTTGGAACTGGATGATTTTAAGGTCCTTTCCAACCCAAACCATTCTGTGGTTCTATGATTTAGGACTGTTCCTGGGGTTGGTAAGGCTCCAGCCTACTTGGAGGGTGTTCTGTCTGCCCATTGAGCTTTATTTCGTGTTGCAATTCTCATGTTATCAGAAGCATTGCTCCATTTTTAAATCAGCTTTAATCCTGATACGCACTGAACACACTGGGCACTGCAGGTGGACTAGACCTTAATAAAATTTCCTCAAGTCTCACTGCAATGTACATTAAAAAAAAAAGTAATGAATATCTAATTAATCTCATTCCAGTCATTTTTCAAGTTCCAGTAAGACAATGACATTTGCTACTGATTCAAATTGTTAGAGTTTAGTTTCAACTACCTACCTTTCAACTAGGCACCACAAGAAACTCAAAAGAAAATGTAAAGAGCATTCAAAATAACTCTGGATTGAGAGCCTATGAAGATAAATTATATCATAGAATGACAGAATGGTTTGGGTTGGAAGGGACCTTCGAAGCTCATCCAGTCCAACCCCCTGCAATGAGCAGGGACATCTTCAACTAGACCAGGTTGCCCAGAACCACATCCAGCCTGGCCTGGAATGTCTCCAGGGACGGTTCATCCACCACTGCTCTGGGCAGCCTTTGCCAGGGCTTTAACACCCTCATTGTAAAGAATTTCTTCCTCACATCCAGCCTGAATCTCCCTCTTAATTTAAAACCATCACCCCTCCTCCTGTCACAACTTACTTGCTTTCTTGTTTTTAAAGCAGCAGTGAGATATGGAGTATGAAAGCAAGCAAACAAAAACAGTTCTCTTCCACATTCAAATAAATCTGTGCTGCAAACAACCAGTGTGACAATTTTGGGGACCCACTCAGAACACCACTTTGACTGCACGTAGTCAGAGTCTATGTAGCATGGCTGTGGTTTTTCATTAGTTAACATCATTAAGGTCCTTTCTAACCCTAACCATTCTATGATTAAGGAGCAAAAGAGCAGTGCCTGGGTCTCTGTCTCTTAATAACTGTTATTGCCAAAGGACCAAAAACAACAAAGCAGATCTCATGAAGCAGAATAAGGACTTCATGCAGACCAGGTGATGTCCCATTACTCACAGCCTGGCCCAAAGGAGCTAAGCAAGAGGCCTCTAGGTGTTAAACTCTCACTACCTGAATATTGAGTCCATTTCTGGTGTCCCCAGCATCAGAAGGACATGGAGCTGTTGGAGCAAGTCCAGAGGAAGCCACGAGGATGAGCAGGGTCTCAAGCACCTCCCATAGGGAGACAGGCTGAGAACATTGGGGCTGTTCAGCCTGGAGAAGAGAAGCTGCGTGGAGACCTCAGAGCAGCTCCCAGTGGCTGAAGGGGGCTACAAGGCTGCTGTAGAGGGACTCTTCATCAAGGACTGTAGCGACAGGACAAGGGGTGATGGGTTCAAACTGAAACAGGGGAAGTTCAGGTTAGATATAAGGAAGAAGTTCTTCCCTGTGAGGGTGCTGAGGCGCTGGCACAGGGTGCCCAGAGAAGCTGTGGCTGCCCCATCCCTGGCAGTGTTCAAGGCCAGGCTGGACACAGAGGCTTGGAACAACTTGGTCTAGTGGAAAGGGGTTGGAACTGAATGATCCTAAGGTTCTTTCCAACCCAAACCATTTTATGACTCTATGAATGAGTGGTTTGGGAACAAGCAGGAGAATCATCCAGCAGATGGATGTGAAGGCAGAAAAGGATTAGGTGCTATTGCTCCCACTCACAACAGACACAAATCCTTTGATATGCAGATGGTGAGACCAGGAGAAGGGAACTAAGAATGCAAGGGGATTCACACATGAATCATGAAAAGTCATGAAAAGCTGAGGTGGACAGCCAGATGTTTGTGTGTCGTATTTTGGATGGGACTTTATATACCCCTCCTACAGTCCAGAAGAAAACATGACTGGTTTAGAAAACCTGCAAAAATATGCATTTTAATGGCTTACACTAATACTTGTTTTAGTACAAGCATTAAACTGGAAAGCAGAGTGCCACTAGCAGGGTGTTGTGGAATGTGGCTCGTTGGAGACTGGACAATAGAAGTGGTCTCAAAGGAAAAGCATGCCCCGTTCCTAATAAATGAGAAAAGAAACCCCCCTCTCTGGCACCAGAAGTGTTAATCCAGAGGATAAAGAAACAGTGCCTGGAATCTGCTTAGTTAAGAGGACTTCAGAGGTGCAGAGCTCAGCAAGCTGCCTACACACATTGTCTCATGGGTGTCTGACAAAGAGACATGGTATAAAGCTTTGGAAGAACCAGAAATGCACCATAAACAAATTGAAAGCTTGAAATTAATAATATACAGTTTTATCATAACACACTTTAGAACTAAGAAGATACATATATGTGTGAGAAAAAAAACCCTAGAACATTAATAATGGCACCCTGAGATAAATCTAGAATAAAATGCACAAGGAGAATGTGTGCTAGATCTGGAAAATTGGGAAATTGGAGGCAGGTGCACACTCTGGTGCTTCCCCCTGGCAGCAATACTGACAATTAAGACCAAAAGCCCCTCAAAACCAAAGAGAAGCCCCCCCCAAACCAAACCTAAACACCTCAGGAGCCCCTGACAAACGCCAACCCCTGCTTCCCCTACAGGGATCTGTAAGTCACACAGTCCAATCAATAAACCCGATCATGACATGATTTGCAGCAGCATTAGTTAATTTATTCACTGAAAAATAACTCAAGCCATGTGTCAGGTCTCATAAATAAAGATGGAGTTTATAACCGAGTTACGGCTGGGTGACTCTGAGGTCTGCACAGGACTGTGGGAAAAGCACTGACTTCCAGGGTCAGAAATAGCATTTTTATAATAGAGCTACACATTTTTCTACTGCAATGAAATTCTTCTGAGACTTTTTTTCGCAGAGTCAGCAAAAACTATTTTAAGTGCAGTTCATCAGCATCCACACTCCTGGCTGCCTGTATGGGTGAACTCAGGAGAAGTGGAAGAAAGAGGTGCAAAATGAAATGGTTGAATGACTGAAGTGGAAACAAGCACTGGCTCCACAGCTCCCTGTGCTGCTGGAGAAGATGCTCCTGTTGTTCTTGTGCCTCCCCACTGGGGGAAAGGGGATGTGTGTGTAGGTTTTCCACGGTAACAGGCAGAGACGGAGCAGGTGCCCCGGAGAATACAACCTCATTCAGGTACGAAGGTTGCCATTCGGAAACATGGCATCATCCATCCGGGATCCTTTAAGGCCCTGTGTCAAAGGGAACACACTTCATTCACAGATACTGTACCACAGAAACTTCATGTGGGTGTTGATGGGGAATAAGTGGGAGTCTTTGGCAAGCACTGGAATGTCATAAAGCATTGAAAAGGGACTTGGCTCTTGTCTTCATCCTGTGTTCTCCACTGAAGGGAACCATGAAGAATAAGCTGCCATCTTTGTCACATCTGCTCAGCTGCTTTAGTCAAAAATGGTTAAAATTAAACTACTAGGAATCAAGTTATTTCACATCTAAGTGGGCCTTGGTCAGTGCTACATCACCACAGCTAAGGCTGCTTTTGGAACCTGGCCTGCAGTGCAGACAAGAAGGACTATCATAGTCACCACCCAAGGAATGGCCCCTTTGCTGCTATTACGTATTTGCTTGAGTTTTCTTTGGTTTTTTGGTGCTGTCTTTAAACGTTGTGGAGCTGGTAGTCTCAAAAGGGAGAGATAGTAAAACCTGACACCCTCTACAAATGGAAGCCTGGCACCATATTCTTAACAGATGTTAAGGATGGTAACAGGCTGCACTGCTATTTCCACTGCTTACTTGCCAGTAAGGCCAAAGCATCCCTGCCAATAAGCTAGCATTTCAAAAAGCACTCCAAAACACAGTCACAGCTGGATGATCCATTCACCAAGAGTTTTCCTTCCACTCCCCACCCATCAGTGGGATTTGTTGCAAACTGGTTAACTGCCTTCCCACCATCTGTGCTGAGGTCTCATGAGTTACTCAGGCATTTCAGACCCCAGCCCTGCTCAAGCTGAATCCAATTACTGCTTGCTGATTCACTGGTCCAGCTAAGCAAGCCTGGCAAGTGCACCAGGTAACCAAACACTCTCCGAACAAATTAACCTCTACAGACACCAGGCACGTCAAACCTCAGGAACAAATCAACCCCTACACAAACAGGTACTTAATGTCCTAGCCCGCCAGTGCTAACTACTGACAAATAAAAGGAAAAGCTCAGGTCAGGACACAGCTGCTTTACACAGGTTGCTGAACAATAAACCCATACCTTGCTTGCTGGCAGACGCTGCAAATCCAAGCCTTCTCCTTCTTCTGGTAAGAACTGCAGCTCTTGCAGATGTTGTACTTGCAGTCCTGGCACTGCCGCTTGCTGTTGATAAGGAATGTGAAAGGAGAACAGCAGCGAATGCAGCAGTGCTCGTTGAACTTCTGCTGCTTGGAAAGGATGCTGCACTTGTTACCCTCTTCATCCAACTTCTGCTTCATTTCACTAGAATGAAAAGCAAAAGAACAAAGCAAATTTCAATGGGAAATCTGCCCTTCGCCTTTCTCTTTCCACATCTTCATGTTACACTCTTCAAATAACTTGTGCAGGTGTGAAATATATGGCAGAAATGTATATTCTAAATGTAGAATGGGAAGCAAAACCTCCTGTACTCCCTGAAGTTACCCATGGGCGATTCATCTAAATGCTCTAAGTCACGAACCAGGGAACACAATCTCCTTTCACTCAGCTCAGCAAGGGAAGCCTTAGGAGAGCTGCTCCAGGTACTCCAGCTGGGCATAGTCACAGCATCATTTGAGACTTCAGGGCTGCTTTCAGAACACTTTACAAATGAAAACTCTGTCTAGGAAAGTCAAAAGGCTTGGTGCACAGTAGTAGAAAATCTACTGATGAGCAGGTTTGAAAACAGAAGTGTCAAGTTTGCTTTGTTCTGACCCACAGGGTTATATTATTCATAATAACTCCAATTTGTTAAGGGTGGTTAATCACATACTTCATTTCAGAGAGATTGGGTGGTTTACTATTTAGGACCAATACTAAGCCAACTGTCAATTATTTGTGAATTGTTGCAGACCCCCTCAAGTTTTCTGTATTCCAGCAGGAGAACTCATTTATTAAGAAATAATAATTATGGAGCTCTGTGTGTGTGTATGGTATTTAGTCATTTGCTATCTCCCATTTTACAGTGCTTTTGATATTTTACAAATTAGGCAATATATATTCCATGGTAAAAGTAATAAAACACATGCAGAAAGAACAGTTGTAAAAGTAGACACGTCTACATCACACAGTTCCTGGCATGTACAACTAGGATCTACATTAAGAGACAAAAAAAACCCCCTAATTCATGAAAACCATGTGAAACATAAGTTTATATATTCATATATATAGAACATACATTCATGCTTTCCATTTCTCAAAATTGGTGGTGTCTACCTTACTATTTCCAGTTGTTGATAAGAACCACTTATCAGACTAGAGTAGCACAAAACTCTAAACAGAATTTAAACGCACCACAAGAGATAAAGCAAGCTGTATCTTGTGGTACCTTTAAATTGTGCAGGACGGAAGGGTCTCGACATGCTGACTTATGCTTAAATTAATGCTGAAGTATTTTGCTAGAGGGGAAAAAAAAAAAAGGAATACTCTTACTGCATACTTATTTAGGAACTTAAGCAAGATCATCTATAAGCATCCTCACGAGCCAAGCCTGGAATGCTAAAGAGTCACGTTGCTGGCCTATACATCTTCTTACTTGCAACTTCTGCCTCAGATTCATAACTCACAATACAAACAGCCCATTTTATTAAAGTCTGACAGGTCAATTCTAAATCTCAAGTCTAAAGGGCAATTAAGGCAGTGCTCTAAAGCACCATTTTTGAACTTGCATATACTTCATATTTAACCATATTCCTGATACACCACTTTTCTAAATTTAAAACTTGAAACCAATGCATGTTGCTGTTGTTTGCCCCCTGTACAAAGGTTTCTTACAGCAGCTGCTCAAACCCAAGTAAATATTCTTTGGAGCTTCAAGTAAATAATCTTTCTTTAAGATTCTTGTCCAGATGGCAAAACTTCACTTGTTTTTCTGCATTTTTACAGAATGTTGAAGGTGAAAAATGTAAGATTATCACGTAAGAGAATGAAGTCTGACTGCTGCAAGTCAACCTGGCTTCTTGTGTAAACTGACAGAACTATCCCACACACTAAATGGGATGGTTAGAGTAGTTCCATTACTCTCCATTACTCCCTCCTACCATGGTACCACATAGACAATCTCTCTAGGGAAACAGGAGAGGAAGTGAGCTGTTCCCACATCACTCCTCCATCCACAGCACCCATCCTGCTCCACAGCAATGGAACAATACAGTGCAATGCCGCTGCACAGAGGCCAGGCAGGAAACCTGGATCCCAGGAGAGAAGCTGGTGAAGGTGACTGCTAGATGACAGGAGGAGGATTTCTGGCACAGAGAAGTGTGAGCAGACCAAGATGCTGCAACCTTTGCTTCAGGCTGGAGACCCCAGGCAGCAGATGCTGCTCCTCCTCCCTACCCAAAATGAGAACAGCTAAGGAGTGAAGGTCAGGAAGAGCAGAGAAAGAAGAGACTTCGTTCTCATGCAGCTCTGTTATCTCCCAGAACTAGTAACACTGATATTTGGTAGTATCAGTCTGCACATTCAACATCAGCACGCTCAATGGCATTTGAACCTTCATTAGGTTTCTCATGAATGACAGTGTGATAAACCACAGAAGCAAAGCCGTCTATTAAAGGCACTAAAATAATGCTTACACAATATAAAACCAGGCAGTTTCCTTCACAACAGAGCTAATAAAGCCTGATACCCAGAAAAAGCTGAGCACACACTGAAGCCTTTTCATCAATACAGGCGTTAATTACATCTCTCTTCTCTATCTGGCTGCCAACATGCATTACAGTGGTAGAACCTTAATATCATCAAGGCATCTGCCTCGCTGTTAAATAGGACTAAAACGGGCCAATGACTCGGAAAGTCAATAGGATTGGGCTGGAGAGGCTGGCAGAGAGACAGCATGACAGAAAAAGCCTCATTTCCAGAGGAAACCAGGCAGAACAGAAAAGAAAGCAATGCACATCCCTCTGATGGCTGTAACAAATAAAAGCCCTCACACACCACCTGCCAAAGGCTGTTCTAGTTTCTATCAGGAGTCAAATGGCAAAAGAGACTGTCCATAGGACTTGGCAGCCAAAAGTCTACACTCCACACTCTCCCCTTGGAAGTCAAACATGAGTTTCACATGAAGGCGAAGTGCTGCACAACACTGGTAAGCAACTTGATGTGCCTGGCTTGAGGAAAATTACATAGGCAAAGGGAAAAGTAGGCTCTGGTTTATTTCCATGACTTCAGCTGGATTATTACTGTGAGCAGGATGATTGACATCAGATCCAGTCTCAACACACTGAGAGTTTGTAGTGCTGGAATTCAGGAGGTACAAGTTCATGTTCAAAGCACCCTCATTTTGAAAGTTTTAGACTGTACCTTCAGGATGTTCAAATGGCTTGGTGCAAGAAGATTGTAACAATGCTCTACAGAGAGGACAGCAGCCAACAGTACCGATCCTCATTCAGTGAGACTCACCTCCAAAGGGACAAAAATCACTTCCAAGAGGCTAACTGAACACACAGCCATCACAAACGTTCCCTCTTCTTCCCCATGCAACATCATTTCCCTTAACAAACACAGATGAGGGAGTGGGAGGGAGAAAGAGGGAGAATGTGTGTGCACTTGTGCACTTACTGCTGCCAGCATTACTTCCGAAGGAGGGAAAGTAATGTATTTAGAAGTACATATTTATAGGGGTGTGTGTGTGTGTGTGTATGTGTATATATATATATATAAAAAATACGTGCAAGTAAATCAAGCAACAAAAGAAAGACCAAGCACAAAAAATTTCCCATTTGGGGAAAGGTTGGAAGAGTGGGAAGTACAACTAACAGAATTTATTCACATCCCTTAAGTCACAACTGATGGCACTCAGCTATTAGGATTATGTGCAACATAGCAATAAGGATCTGCAGACGAGAGAGCTCCTGCTGTTTGACTGAATCTCACTTTGTATTTCATTTTCCTTTTCAAGTGGCTGCATTTCAGTTTGCCTCTAAACACAAAGGCAGCAAAGAATACTCCAGAGATACCCAACACGTCTGTCACTAACATTAATTCTGTCAAAGAACACTGTACTGAACTGTAAGTTCCAAAATATACACATGCATATTCAGGTTTTTCTAGCGGCTTGTATTAATTAATCTGCAACAGTTTGCATAATGAATATGTAATTACAGTCAATGTTTTGGGTGTCTTCCCATACAAAGACAGGCTGAGAACATTGGGGCTGTTCGGCCTGGAGAAGAGAAGCTGCGTGGAGACCTCAGAGCAGCTTCCAGTGTGTAAAGGGGGCTCCAAGGCCGCTGCAGAGGGACTCTTCATCAGGGACTGTAGTGATAGGACAAGGGGTGATGGGTTCAAACTGAAACAAGGGAAGTTCAGGTTGGATCTAAGGCAGAAGTTCTTCCCTATGAGGGTGCTGAGGCGCTGGCACAGGGTGCCCAGAGAAGCTGTGGCTGCCCCATCCCTGGCAGTGTTCAAGGCCAGGTTGGATGAGCAGCAATCCACCCAAGAGCCTTGGGTGACATGGTCTAGTGTGAGGTGTCTCTGCCCATGGCAGGGGGTTGGAACTGGATGAGCTTTAAGGTCCTTTCCAACCCAAACAAGTCTGTGGTTCTATGACGCAACATGCATTAGTCAGCTACAATGCAGCAAACCAAGCTCCGAGACTGTATAGGAAGTCTCCCTACCAGGCTCCCCGAAAGCCGGCACTTCTTCTCTGAAGCAGCATCTCCAGCTACCAGCTGGCGGCCAGCTTACACTTGCCTGACACCAGTCTCCATTTCAAACTGGCACATACAAGTTCAAAGGCAAAGTCAGCTGATGAGGCTCCCATTTGCTCTGTTGCTTTCTTGGGTGATGAACAAATAGATGTTTTCCTAATGTTCAACCACAGAATCATAGAATCACAGACTGGTTTGGGTTGGAAGGGACCTTAAAATCATTTAGTTCCAAACCCTCTGCAGGGAAACCTCATCCTAGACCATGTTACCTTTTATCTTTCCGAATAAAGAGTAGAGGTTATATCTATTCTAGTTGCCTGCACAGGAAAAAAGGGAAATGGAAAGACAGTGTTCCTAAGAATTACAAAAGAAATCCCATTTCCTTCACATCACTCTCCTGCTGCACAGGGAAGCAGCACTTTGACCACAAGTTATCAAAGACAGGTAGAAAGTTTCTCCTTCAGTACTACAGATGAGGGCTTCTGATCCTTGCCCTCTTAATTCAAATTACATCTATGTCATAAAATAAGCTACATTTTATCCACTTGGCATTGGAGCCTTCCGTCCTTCAAGGACTAGTGAGCAGGCAGCACACACTACAAAGTGCTTTTCCCAGGGGAGCAGTGTTCTGCTCAGCTGCGTAACCAGTTGTCTCACTTCTCTGCACCATCTCACCTCTCATCCTAGATTCAGAGCAGCCCACGAAAATCACCAATTTGTCTTAAAATTGGTTTTAATCTTCATTTGACCACTGTTAAGAGCCTTAAAACATTTCTTCCCTCCACAGAGAGAATGCCTTCAGATACTCTTCAAGCCAGGCACGCTTTATACTCACCCTTTGTACTTCTACCTACACATACAAACTACTGAGACATTTTGCTTAGCACAAGATCTGGATTTCCACACAGTCTGGGAGCAGGTGAACAAGTTCTGATGTGCAAGTTCCCAGCCTTTCAGAGACGCCATTTTCACCAGCCACAACTTCTGTTTTTCCACTCCCAGTCAAATCCAAGCCTGGTCTGTTGGGATGGGAGTTTCCTTGGGATACGGAGGTCAGCTGCAAATACAAGTTCCAGAAATGCCCTCTAAGCTACAACACTGGTGGACTAAGGGCTTCTCCTATTCGGAGGCTGAAATACAGACAGAATTCCTGCCTCTGCTCTCTTTAGATCTGCCAGATGTGCATCAGAGGCTGGGGTGGGGGTAAAGCTCCTTTAATCTGTGCAGAACCTGACAGTTTTTTATTCCTTGGCTACTAACACAATGAGGAGTCACAGGCTGACTGACTGAATTTCTTCTCCCATTCACTCATTTTCAATTTGATGTTCAAAGTCACCAGAATGATTACTAGAAGTGGTTCCCACATCTGCCCTTGTTCCCTCTCTCCTTCTCCCAACACATATCTTTTCCCCCACTACATTTAGTAAGAACCAAATTCTCTCAGCAGGCACGTGCCACGATGACTATTTACTCTCTAAGGGTTCAGTGCTCATTTCTTTTAGATGCCTCTTCTTCTCAGGCAGTTTATTCTTTTCCATCAGGATGGGCATCTAACACAACTCTAGCCCCAGGCAGTGCTACACCATCACCACACACACCTTTTGTTTCTCTCATGTCTTTGCTAAACTGTCCCTGGCGACACTTCACTTGTTCTCTTAAAGAAGTAGAGCTCAGGGTAGTACTATGTCCCTTTACAGCAAATGCTAAGTTAATTCATTATCTTAAAATGATGGCCAAATTTTTCCTAGGCTCCTATCAATGCAGTCACAATTGTGCCTCATGCTATATTTAACACTTAGTATGTGTATTAGTATTCTACACACTACTGGTGCTGTCAGAAAGCCACAGTTGTACACATACAAACACACTGCTTGCAACTGGGGAGCCTTCAAGGAACCCAGGTCACTTGAATCTGTGCAGAGGGATATCGCTGCAGCAGTAGTAGCTGACAGTCAGCAGGGAGTGCATCAAAGCTGGGGAGGAAAACAAAAGAACTAACATCAAAACCAACCGAAAGCAAAGCACAGTCTTCAGAGGGAGACAGGAGATGGGACACCTCAGCATTCAGTACAAAGAGGCTCATAGATGGTTATGAGTAAGTCACTCGTATCATAAATCAGGGAGATGAGCATTTCACAGTCCAATTACTCCAAGTGCAGTTGCATTCCTTTATCTAAAATCTTACAAGTATCTCCTAAGGGTTTTTTCTCTTCAGATTTTCATTTCTATAAAATTAAATTTCTACAAAATTAGTGGGTACTCCTATCAAATCTAGCTTTGTTTTTCTTGCCTTCTCCTTTCAAAAACAGGAGCAAACACTAGTGGTGCTGTATATATGTTGGGGCACCAGTAGTGTGTACCGTTCTGGTGTCCCTAGCATCACAAGGACATGAAGCTGTTGGAGCAAGTCCAGAGGAGGGCCACGAGGATGAGCAGGGGGTCAAGCACCTCCCATAGGGAGACAGGCTGAGAACATTGGGGCTGTTCAGCCTGGAGAAGAGAAGCTGCGTGGAGACCTCAGAGCAGCTTCCAGTGTCTGAAGGGGACTACAAGGCTGCTGCAGAGGGACTCTTCATCAGGGACTGTTGTAGGGATAGGACAAGGGCTGATGGGCTCAAACTGAAACAGGGGAAGTTCAGATTGGATCTAAGGCAGAAGTTCTTCCTTGTGAGGGTGCTGAAGCGCTGGCACAGGGTGCCCAGAGAAGTCATAAATGCTCCATCCCTGGCAATGTTCAAGGCCAGGTTGGACACAGGGGCTTGGAGCAGCCTGGTCTAGTGTGAGGTGTCCCTGCCCATGGCAGCGGGTTGGAACTAGATGATCTTAAGGTCTATATGCTAACTAATGATCTTTTCCCATTAAATTCTTTACAATTGTTGTCCAAGCCTTGCCCTTTTGTTGCGTAACTCAAAAGACTATGATGACATCCCACTGCCTTTAAAAACTGATGGTAAGGATTCAGCCACTACTGGACATTCAGACCTGACACTATGTTCACAACACACACCACAAGGGAATTGTAACAAGGAGTGGACACAGGAAAGATAAATCGACTGGTATGCATCTTCAGTGCCATCAGAGGTGTCAGGATTTAGGAGCAAAGTATTTAGGAGCTTAGGATAACTTTTATGTTTACTTAAGGTGAAGTGAGGTACGAGAATAAAACCCTATTTCAGTGTTTTATTGAACAAGCATTTGCAACAACAATGTTGAGACTAAATGGACTCCTTATTTACTGAAATACTTCATCTGCCTCAACTGATGCTCCTTGGAGCTGAATAAATTCGCACTAAACACAGATGTATACCCTACCTTTAAAAAATGCTGTTATCCTTCTACAACCCGAGACAGCAGTATGAAAAGATAAAATAAAATCAGCTACCTGCATAAAATCGTATCACAGACCCTGGAGTCAATTTCTTTCTAAAAACGAATTAATCCAGCACTGAGGAAACACTGTTACTGTTGTGTTTTGATTTTTAGGTTTTTGATGTCATTTTGCTTTAGGGGATTGTGTGTGTACGTTTTACATTCGCAAACATATCTGATAATAGGAATTGACACTTTTACATTTCTTACTAAATACCATAAAACAAACATTGTGAAAACCAACCTGTGGCAGTTTTGTCTAAACACAGTTGAACCAGTTAAAGTGCTGATAGAACCAGAAAAAAATCAACATACTCAGTAGTTACCTTTGCCTAAAAACCCTATTTCAGGCACTACATTTGCCAGAACACAGATTCAGCCAGCACTGAAGTAAACTGTGGTTCACTTGCCCCAGCCCAGTACCTTACTCGTACCAGGCTCTATCCTAATCTGTGAACAATTTCATGCTCAGGTGAAGTTGTTTCACAAAAGGAATGATTGATGCTGTATTACTCTATAGAGCCCGTGCTAGTGGCTCTTAAGGGAAGCTTCCTCTTCTGTTGCTGGCAAAAGCACTGTCAATCAGTGTCTATCATCAGTTGGAACTGACTGACACGTCAGAGTGTAGATAAAGGAAATAAATAATATACTGGTATTATTTAATCCCTGCTTCTCACTTTGTAAACCCATAAATTGTCAGAAGGCATTGTATTTAACCCCATTTTCTTTTGTCACCTTGGGTATCACAGGAGCACGGACTGCACCATATTTAACCGGAAGCTTTGCAATCAAGCAGGCAGGTGAGGCAGTGAGGAAGAAGCAGCTCTTGAATTATAGAGCAGATATTCAGGGAGCTCTGGGGACATCAGAAACCTCCACATGAAAGCTGAAATGATCTTTTCTAAGCAGCAGTGCTGTGAGTACAGACTCCTTTGCCCTCTAGTTCTAATACTGCCACGTGAGAAGGAATCTGAGGTTTAAGATAGTTTTCTCCCCTCACTCTTCTTTCACATATGTCCTTCTATCTCAGAGACCACTCTGCAGCCAGGTAGGGTGTTCTAAGGTGAAATACTTCCCCAGTACTGGGGACAAGCACTTCTGCTGCAGGGGCGGGACCTTCTGGTTAATCCTGGGTTTAACTGATCCATTGAGAAGGGCCCAAAAGGTGTGCTACCATGTTGGACATCAACCACAAGTGATGATAAGCTAAAAAGTTTTCCCCCTTTCCCATTACTCCATCCACACTGACCCGCTGACCATGACAATCTGAGCCTACACACCCAGCCAGTTTTCATTCCCTTTATCCAGCCCTACACTGTGACTACAAAATGGTAAACGCTGATCATCATTTACATTAGCAGCTTCTGACACCTTCCTCTTAGAATACGAAGATGTACTAGTTTACATTATATTACCCTATCAAAAATCCTGACAACCCAGCTAAATATCCTCACAGTTTATCAGCTTTCTTACATCCCTTCCCTGATTTCTTCCTTCTCATATTTGATTGTGATTTATAGTTACATAAACATTTGCTATATTCCTCTCTATCTCATTCCTATTCCTGCTCAATAAATGTCATTTTGTTCTCCCAGAAGCACATTTCTCACTGCCCATCTGGTATCTCTCTACAACTAATATGTCAATATTTCTTGCCTCTTTTTTAAGCTAATTTTAGTACAACTTTATCTGTCAATGTCCTGTCCAAATAATTCCTAGAAATATAAAGAAGTCTATAGAATTGCACCGAACAACTACGTACCACAAAGTTTATTTGACCTGGCCTAACAGCTTTCTGCACCCTACCATCTACTGGGGCTTATCCCACATGTTAAGCTGCCAAAGTGTAGTTCTTAAAGTCTCTCTCATGCATTGGTACTGTATCAGTCAGTCTCTATTTACCACTTTGAAGCTCAGAATCGTGCATTTCGTCACTTAATCCTATCATTTTTCTCCTTATTGTAGCAAGTGGAAAAAAAGGTAGTTTAACAGAATTACTTCTCAGATGCATCTAATTTTAAAGGGATGAAAACTGAATTCCTGGCCTATTAACCAACTTCCATCAAGTATTTTGTCGTGTGTTCATGGTCAGTAGAGTAAAGCAAAGTATTCATCAAATGCTGGTACACTTGCAGCATTTACCTGCACTCCCCCCTACTATTTGTCACACTGTTCCTCTCCCCTCACATCTCTCACTAGAGAATCACACCTTTCTCCTGCAGGTCCTCACTTTCAGTACAAGGTCACCTGAAGTTAATGACCTTTTTTATCCCTTTTGGTCATACCTGAAGAACAATAAATACAGAGAAGCATTCTTAAGAATAAAGTATTGTTCAATTCAAATAGAGCAAAAACATTTAGTTCTTACGTGCATGACATTCTTTGTCTCAGTGGTGGCATTTGTGAGTCTCCCCGTCTCAGGAATGCTCTTTCATGCCCATACCAACTTGAAAAAAATTCCTTTAAGAACACAAACACTCCTACAACATGAAGCAGATCTTCTCCCAGTGCTCCTTTCCCAGTGCCAGCTGGTTTGACCACAACCCATCGTCTGGCTAGCGTACAGCAGGAGAGTAACTAAGTAGGATAAACAGCAGAGCTTGCTGAGGAAGCAGGTTTCACAGCCTGGTAAGTCATAGTGTCAGAGGACTCTGTGTGTGGAGTTAGGAAAACCAGCATAAGGATCTTCATCCCACTTTGCATGCATATGAGATGAGTAACACTTCATACACCACAGCCTGCTGCCTGATGAGGCTGGGTTTGAAATACGCCCGTCCTCACCATTGCTCTCCCAGGATAGCTTCCACCCCCCGGGGGGGGCCCTGCCACTCCATCACCCAGGTGGGATAGGGACACTGGGAAAGCCATGTCCCCCACAAGCATGGGAGCACAACACAGACAAACCTGCACTGTGCCCTACCTACCACACCAACTTCCAACAGGTACTTTGCCACTTTCTGCAACAACAACAGAAGCCCTGATGTACCACCAGAAGCCTTACCAAATGCTCTAGGCCATCGTGGTAACAGGGCATTTTTCCAGGTGAAACTCCTGTATGATCCTAGGCAGCACACCAGGCTTATACTGCCTAAGGTGACCAAAATACCCCCAAACCACTTACTTGGTTTCAGCAGAAACAACAGAACCACAGAGCGGTTTGGGTTGGAAAGGACCTTAAAGCTCACCCAGTTCCAAGCCCCTGCCATGGGCAGGGACACCTTCCACTAGAGCAGGTTGCTCCAAGTCCCTGTGTCCAACCTGGCCTTGAACACTGCCAGGGATGGGGCAGCCACAGCTTCTCTGGGCACCCTGTGCCAGCGCCTCAGCACCCTCACAGGGAAGAACTTCTGCCTCAGAGCTCATCTCAGTCTCCCCTCTGGCAGGTTAAAGCCATTCCCCTTGTCCTGTCCCTACAGGCTCTTGTCCAAAGCCCCTTTCCAGGTTTCTTGTAGCCCCTTTAGGCACTGGAGCTGCTCTAAGGTCTCCCCAGAGCCTTCTCTTCTCCAGTGTTCAGTTTCAGACTGAATTCCTTGCAACTGCAACACTTAACTGTATATTCAGCAGGTCTGCGTGTGTGTAGATCCTGAAGTCCACTTCCCTAATCCAGCTCTTCATGCTGCCTGTGCTCCCAACACATAATAAATATGGTTCTTATATATCCCACATAGCCTCTGCAATTCAGGCAGCTTAAATATTGCAAGCCCTGAAATTCCAAACACCCAACATATGGGTAAAGAAATAGCAGCTTGACGTTTAAGTAAATTTAAGCCTATAAACAACAATTTTCTTAAGTATAGAAACTGTTTGCAGTATCCATGTAGGTTTTGTTTGCTTGTTTTAAAGACAAAGACTTACAAGCTTCAAATTACCACATGCCTCTATTATACACAAGGAAGTATTTTGACAGACAAAAGAGTCTGTTTTCACAGGATGTGTTTTATATTTAACATGATATGTTACCCTGGTGCCTTTCATCTCAACAATATTAACATGTTCTGGAAGCAGCATCATATTCCTTCTTGCAAACCAGACAGATCTCTGCAAAAGGGTAGGAAAACATTGACAGCTCCTCTACCTCTCCAGCAAACGTGTATTAAAAGGTATTGGCATATGCTATTGATACAGGAACACTAACAAAGACACAATCTTCATTTAACACTGTTACAATACTTCCGATGTCCCACAGTTCACGTTCTTAACTTAATCCAGAAGCTTTTTATTAAGTGAATGTTTCTGCAAATTTAATAACATGCTGCTATTTTAACCTATGAAAGAATAGACATTAATAGAATGAGAGGAAATCAGTAAGCAGCCACAACAAACATAAACATTAATAATTTGGAATTTATTTAGAAAGTAATGGGCTTTTTTTTTTTGCAGCTGTGACTACAAGAGCAGCTATGCAGCTTCACCCAGTGTATGTGTGAGAGCATGCATGTGTATACATAAACTGCATTATTCAATATCCCTTGCAAGTGAATCTCACCCACCTAGTACTTGCCATACCCCATCCCCATGGAAACAGTTCTAAAGACTGTCCTTGAAAAGGCAATTCAGCTAGAGAAGTGGAAACACAGCCAGGTTACCAGAGCAGGGGGATATTAAGGAACTAGTGATAAAGTCCTCTTGTGCAGATGCTCCTACACTTCTATGAAGCCCAGTAATTCTTCCTTGACCGTACGCCTCACCCAGGACACAGAAGGCTAATCACAGTCAGCTTTCCCAAGGGGAGAAAGGAGGCAGGGAACATCAGAAACCTGCCTTTTTCATTCCTCTTCTCAGGCCACATGTGCTCTCTGCTTCTGCCTAATTAGGTATCTATCAATTTAAAGTACAGCAAATGTACCTCAGTAGGATGGTTTTGGTGTGTGGTAAAACAACTGAAATAACCCAGGAGCTTTTGAAAAATGGAAATTCACCTAATTCAACAACTAGAATTCAGAACAATGGCCAGTTGGTGGCTATTTGGAAAAGGCAGGATGGTTTCTAATATTCTGTATGATTATTAAAATTACATGTTCTGAATTTTTAAGATGTCACTTTTTGTTCTGATTTTTTACTAATATAAGAGTTGGAAATACTATTATTCAGTTCTTCTGTGGATAGTGCCATTCAGATACCCGATGACTTTCTTCTCTTTCATCCCTCTTGCATTTTCTTTCTTCAAAAGAAGCAGATATGGGTCTTGGGCAACACGGTCTAGCAGAAGGTGTCCCTGCCTGTGGTAAAGGGTTGGAACTGGATGAGCTTTAAGGTCCCTTCCAACCCAAACTAGTCTGGGATTCTGTGATTCTATGTCTCTTGTGGGGAGCTTATGGCACAGTCAGACCCCAGACTTGGTTCATGTATTCTGTGCAGACCCCCTGGCTACATATGAACTGACAGAGAACTCGGCACACCATGAGCAATCAGGAGACAAGTCACAAGCCTTGTGCGTGGGCTTTTTGAAGCTGCCCTTGAAATAGCCCATGTGGGCAAAGCATACACAGGCTGTAAAACACACAATGAATGACTGAGAAAGCTGTTTCACCTGAAAGATTTCCCCCTTGCAGGAAATACTGAAGCTACAAAGATTCCCTTGATTGCAGTGCAGTTCATTTTCTGACCAGTGCCACCACTATCTGTGTCCAAGAGTCTTTAAGCCATTCTGTAATTGTGGTTAAGCTTCCCAGCTCACTTAAATAGCTGAATCTAACTTTGCAGAAATACCAACTCGCACCTCAAGGTTTGCATTCTGGCATGGGAAGTTACGAAGACCAAACACTGTATTCATCATGTCATCAACTCTACCACCTAAATTTAAGTGAAGAAGTTACATCTCAAAGAAGTTGCTCTACCAAGATTTCTGCTCTCCCACCTCCCACCCTTATGCAGCTTTTTTTCAGAGCTCTCCTCATTCCTTTTCATCTTCCGTTTCATTGACGTTGGAGGAGGTATATTCTGGCAACTGAAAATCTCCATGAGGGCCACAGGACGCCTTCAAAAACCAGATTATTATTCACATTCCTCAGTCTTGTTTATCTGCTGACAGAGGCCAAGAAAGCCAGACACCTGCTAGAAAGGGTTTATAGAAATTCAGAGGCCTTGCAAGTTCTGGAGTAGGAACTGGATGGCAAATCTTACTGGAGTTAAAATAAGGGACCAATACTAAATTTGTAACAGAAGTATGAATTCAATAGGAAATAAGAAATATAAAAAGGGCATATTCAGAGCTCTTCTCCCTCTAATAGTAGTAAAAGCATCTCTCCAGAAATTTTCACACTCAGAATCAGCAGAAATTCTAACCCTAATCAGTACCAGTTGCTTAAGATGAGAAATGAGCCTAACTTTCCAAGAAACATGAACTTGAGTCTCAACAATCTGGTATCTCTACTACAATTACACACACCAAAGGCCAGAGAAACCAAAGAAGCTGAGGCTGCAGGGAGCTCCATTTTACATGATGCTCTGTAACAAGGAAGCAGCTGAATGAAACATGGTTTTGTCAAGCCCCTAATAACAACACAATCAGGAAATAAATTAGAGAGGCCAAAGCTCTGAGGTAAACCATGGTCCTCCACCTAGAGTAGCTTGGCTGAACAGTACAACAAACAGATCAATGATCTGTATCATACCTGTGCCACAGATGCTGAGAAAAGGAAAACCTCCAGCATCAGTGGGCTTACACACCCACTTTGGCTTTGCCCTACAACACACCACCGGGTTATGGTCATTGTGAAAAGCTACCCTTCAGACGCTGTCCTGAGCAAACCACTGCTCTTGCTGACAAACAAATGCCTTGCAAGCTGAATATAACTCCAGGAAGCATGTGGTAGATGCAGATGCATCCTAGGGGAGCTGAGTGCTTTGGAGCAGCATTGTGAATAAACAGCAAGCAAACTGCTGCCTCATATTAAGTAGGGATACTTAGGAAGAGAGGGATGATGACTGATTGATGTCAACATCACCATTCCTGCATGCATCTGAAGGCTCACATGGGACAGACTGCCAATAGTTACACCCAATAGCTACAATATATGCAGACTAAACTCAAGTACCACTCAATAAATAAACAATCACAGAATTATAGAATGAACCAGGCTGGAAAAGACCTTTAAGCTCCTCCAGTCCAACTGTTGTCCAGCACTGCCAAGGCCACCACTAACCCATGTCACTGAGGGCCTCGACTACACAGTGTGTGAACACTTGCAGGGATGGTGATCCCACCACTGCCCTGGGGTGGGAATTCCAATTATAGTGAAGCTCTAAAAGCATGCAGTAGTTGGAGAGATCTGTTGGCTGTACAGGATCCAGCTAAACCCCAGAGCTCAACCTCATCATTGGGTTTGGTCATCTGCACTCTCTGTTCAGGACAAGTCTTTCAAAATCACATTCTGAATGTTTCCAGCCTGGGTAAGTCTGAAAGAAAAAGCTCACCAAAAAAACCACAAATGCTCAATTCTTCCTGGAGTATGACTTTCTTCATTAACATCAAAAGAACCAATTCTTATTCAAATCCTTGTTATTTACTCATTACCATAGCTATATATCAACATAAACATGCACAGGTGTATAGATACATGTGAATACTAAATCATACTTTTTATGCACTTCATATATTGAGCCGGATGATTAAGGTCAAATGTTTGGCTCCTCAGTTATGGGTGTAGAATGACAGGTCCTTTAAAGGAGTTTGGGTTTTAGTGATGGCTTAGCCCTTCTTGAAAATCCATCCCTTAAATTTCTTCCTCTCATTCTTCTCCTCTCTTTGCATACCTCAAATTTGAGTGATCCAAAAGCACAGATCACGTAGAGCTTTTTACCCTCTATTGCTAATCAGTAGAATATTAGGTTTTTGTCACACCTCATTACAATGGGTTATATTCAACACACGATATTTTACTCTGAATATTTGCATCTTTTTTCTATCTTAAAAGCATATTGCAAATATCTGAGTAGGAGAAAATGTTGTGCTGAAGTAAACAATTGTCTTTAAACTGCCTCTAAACTTCAGAATCTTTTCAAAAGTCTTCAATGACTTCTTCAAAATTCTTAACTATTAAATATTTATTTACAGAAGGGTAGAATCCCCAGACTTATTATTTAATCAGAAGAACATAAAGGGCAGTTTGTAAAAGATCAAAGAAATAGAGATGCAGTCAGCAAAGCAGTAAGCTCCGTAATTTGGATAAGCATTTTGAAATATGCATTATATGCCTGTTACATTTGTGTGCATCCAATTCTAACAACCAAAATTCCAAGCCAATCCCTGAGAGCATGCAAGTGTTTTAGTGAAGGAGGGCTTATCATCTGTTCAGCAGAGCAGAAGTGACTCAGATTTTGTCTTCCTCATTTATCCTACTTAAAAAGAAATAACAAAAAAATTTAAAAAAAAAATTAAAAAAATCAGTAAAAACAAAATCATGGCACTTACTTAAATTTAATTTGAGCCCCTATTCTCACATGTAAGATAGATGGGGCTTTGCCCTTCACTGAAATAAGAGCGTAATTCAAGCCATTTAGCATAACCCACAACACTTTGTCATGAAAGCAGGTGACCTGAGTGATGTCAGCCCACGAATCATCTACTTCAGTACCTTAATCTTACACAGTACACGACATACAGCAAGAGTAACAGAACCTGCTACTTGGAAGGAAGGAAAGAAGGAAGAGTAATGGTATTTATTTTCATTAGCAGGCTGGGTATTTCTAAGATGTCTCTGGCTCCTCAGTGCCAATTATCCTGGTATGTACTGTTTTATCAAGCCATTAAAAGTGTATCTTTAAGGGTAAGTTCAGAAGCTCAAGCTATGCAAGTTCCCTTCAAATCACGGTAAAATACCCTTCAGCTTGCACACATATTCATATTAAAACATACTACTTAGGATTCAGCATTTTACCCAGGATACTGTTCCCAAATCATCAACAATTTATACTTGATTAACAACTGCTTTGTGGCTTCTTTTACTTTCCTTCATCGCCCTCCATGTTTTCAGGTCATCAGCTAACAGTGTATATGCTCTAACACTGCAAAAAGAAACAACTCCAACACCCACTTCCCTGCACCTTCTCTCCCCCCCAGAAAACCCACCCCAAACCAACCCTAATTATAATAGCACAAAGTGAGTGTCCAAAACAAGCTTCAGCCTTTGTTTCAGCAATAGGTCCAAACCACAGCAAAGACTCAAATCTGCCTTTAAAACCAGATATTTGACTAGATAACCTTTTACTCTCCTATTACTTTGCATTACATAAGCTTGCTTTAGCAAGGAGAGGTAGGAGGAGCAGGTTGAATTGTCACTAACAATGGACTTTCCACCAGATCTGATGTGAGGAAGGTTTCACATCAATACATCACCGGTCTCAAACATGTTCTTCTGAGAGATCACAGGGATGTTGTGCCTTCCTAAAGGCTGAGGCATGCTGTCACTCCACTCACATGAGCAAGTGGAAATCGAAGGGAGAAGCTGCTTTAAGTGTCATTTCTCTGTATCAGAGCTACTTGCTATTAGTTCTCTTGCCTTTGTTTCCCCCCTCCTGTGTTTCTACCTCCTGCTAACGCAGCAGTCCATCCCATAATGGATACAAGCAACAACTCCACACACAACTGCTCTCAAGTGGGACTTCGTGCTGATGCATCCAGAAAAAGTCATGGCAACTGATGCGTTTCTGAGAGCAGCAATAAATATCACTTTGGAGATGTGTGCCCAGTACCATTTACCTCATCTTACATTAGGCCAAACTACAGAGCAACGATTCCCATTTCACTTCATGTTGCTAACAGAACAGGACTCATGAGGGTGTCATTACAGTATTGCCCTCTGTAAATTAATTTCACCATTGCAAAATGCTTATTGACTGAAATACCACTCAACACATTCTCCCTCTGTTACATTTTTCACCCATATGAATTTTAAATCTGATTTCTAACAATTATTCCACATTCCACTTCATTAAGTAGCAGCAAAATTCTAGCTGGTTTGTTTGGTTTTGTTTTTTAAGAACAGAAATTCATTTGGGATTCACCAAAGCTTTTAATTTCATTCACTAAAGTTTTTAATTTCATTCTTTTTTAGATTTCCAATGTTCTTTTCCAGCAAAGTTCTCAACCTGAGTCAATTAAAAATCCCCGGTCTCCCTTAAGGCTTTCCATCAGTCTGCTGAGGATTAGAGCACTGAGTGCATTGCTTTTTATTAACTCCAGAGCACTGGCATTGTTACGTGTCTGCCAGAGCCCAAAGAATTCATCACTATCTTGCAAAGATCCTCTAAGCCAGCAATTTATTGTATATTGAAAAGATACTCAATATGCTTCTGTGATAAACCGTGCCTTTTCCACACCATCCCAAACCCACTTGATTAAAGCAGGTGATATATAGACTACTTACTATACACAGTACATAATACTCTTGCTGCTGCTACTCAGTCACATTATCATTTCCACCCTTCCTCTGGTTGCCTAAACGGCTCTCAGAATTAGGATTTCACCCATATGGAGCTTGGGAGGCTTTTAAACTTCTTAAACCTGATTTTTCCTAACTTATTTTTCATGATCTAGTGAAACAACAGTGAGCAATTTACCTCAACAGCTCCTTATTCAGCCCTCACTTCAAAACCCAATCTTAGAATTACATTTCAACCACCTATTTCTTTTGAAACTCATGTAATCAAAACCTGCTATCAGCATTACAATAGTTTGTCAAGGCTGCATCCTGGGCTGTCTGTAACAGGCTTTGAAGCTTACACATCCCTTCATTCTCCCTCACTGATCAGGGTACCTCCCTGCCTATTCTTCACATTGCTGCCTCCAAGGTGGACTATGGTTGATGTAACACTTGGGTCAGGTGTCTGACCAGATGGGCTGAGTTACTGGAACAAGCAGTGTTTATTTTTAATGTCCCTCTCTGCCCCATCTGTAAGAATAATCGTTGTCTTCCAAGAGTGGAAGTTGCTCCTGTATTGAGGAGTAGTAACATGGAATTTTGTCCATGTCCCTCTCCAGCAGCCTTGTAGCCCCCTTCAGACATTGGAAGCTGCTCTGAGGTCTCCACGCAGCTTCTCTTCTCCAGGCTGAACAGCCCCAATGTTCTCAGCCTGTCTTCATACGGGCGGTGCTCCAGCGCCTCCTAATCCTCGTGGCCTCCTCTGGACTTGCTCCAACAGCTCCATGTCCTTCTTATGTTGAGGACAACATAACTAATGGATTAACTGAAATCAAAACACAATGTTGCATATCCTCCAGAGCACTGATTTTGTTCTTTCTTCACTTGCTAAATGGAAATAATAACATTTATCCAAGTCCTCTGCAGGACAGCATCACACCTACAAGCGACAAGTGCTGTATGAGATATATGTAACGGATGCCTTTTAATTTAGTCTTTCTTGCTAGAGATAATGGCATTAGAAATTTGGAAACATCCTTTAATTTAAATGTAAGGTAAGATGATTCCAAATCTATTTTAATTTCTCATTTTATTAATGGCTAATGTAACAAATAGCTAAATCCACTTTTAATTACAGTAATAATCCAGCAGCATTCAAACACTCTTCAAAACACAAAACTATACATGAAATACTGCAGCCTGTAGATGATCAATTGAATTCCACAACACATCCAAATGTTTTGCTGGAAATGATGGCAAGATTATCTTCTGAGCCATGAACAGCCTCATCACATGTTCTGTTGTTCACATTAACCAGACATGACTAAGGAAATTTTAACTCCCTCAAAAATCAAAAATAAACTTTCCTCAGACACATTTAAGCTCCTATAAGAGAAAGCGTTGCCATTGAAACCGATTTTAAAACTTAAACTACTGAAGCTTCCTTTTGTGGCTCTGTGTAGCCCTAAATAAATAATTTTTGACTTATATGAACTCATTTGTGAGCCAGTGATGAACCCTTTCCAACCCGTAGCAGAGCAAAACCAGTTATCAATATCTGAATAAAAAAGCAGGATAAAAATGCTTTAATGGTCTTCAGGAACGGCTGAAATTCCTTTCCTGAATGTAATAACAACATAAAGCCCAAACTGGGCCCCCATTAGCCGAACAGGTCAAATGATTTGCAGGTATTTCTGAAAAAGACAGTTCAGACCTCAAAGACCAGGACACTTGTGTTGCCCCTTCCAAAGAGAACTCAAAACACACTCTAAGGCTGTTTAGAGAGGAGACAAGGTGCTCAGTGGTGCATTCCACAGGTCAAGCACACCTATGAGGATCCTTCATCCGCTACTTACACACAACGTTACAGAGCTCCACCTAACTAATACAATTACTGCACCCACCTAATGTACATTCATGGTGCAGAATGATCACATTCTCTGTGCCTGCACAGGATGTTGTGCTGAGCAAGTGAAGTCTTCTATGCCCATGTGGGGGTCTCAGAGGGAAGAACAACCCTATCTTCTTACCCTTTTATGGTGATGCATCATCTGAGGACACCATCTTGCCAACTTCTCATTAGTGAGATCCATACAATCATAGAATGGTTTGGATTGGAAAGGACCTTAAAAGATCATCCAGTTCCAACCTCCTGCCACGGGCAGGGACACCTCTCAGTAGACCATGTTGCACGTCCTTGGTCAGAGGGTGTTCTCCTCCTCCTCTGGGGGCCTTATGGCCTTCATTGAGTCAATATCTATTGAAAATAAGACAATTCTTCTCCTAAACCTTGACAGATATTTTCATAGTTTCTTCTGGGTTAAATTTTGACCTTCCTGCTGCAAATTCAGCCTCACTTGTGGCTCAGCTAGCTTAATTCACACTCCTGAATAACTATTCTTGATGCAGTGCTTGGAAAACTTCTGACTGATGTCACAGATCCATCTGTTCTTCAGCTCAGGACTTTTCGAAGCATTAGCTCCAACCACGTGTGACTGTTGTCTGTCCCCGCTTAAGACTTTTCAGCCACTGTGGAAAAAGAAGGCAGCATCTCCACTCCTGGCCATGCAGAGCCCTCTTTGCTGGCAGCAGGAAGGCTGCTTGCTCTTCCAGGCCAACTCCTTCAAACTGCCCCACAACTCCTTTTCAGGTTGCAACCAACAGCTTAAGAAGTGCTGCTCCCAATCTCCCTGCCAAAAGCTGTTCTGCATCTCTGATTGCCTTTGTGTCTTTCCAGTCCAATCAGTCTTCTAGGTAAAGATCAAGATGCTGGCATACTATAAACTTCGTACTTCTTACTCCTTTCACACTAACTCTTAAATGTTCTATTTGTACTTTGATCACTACCAACTACTGACTTTGTGTTTGCAAAAAGAATTTATCATGACTGGTGTTGAGATGTCTTTTCCCAACAGGTCCCACTGGTGTATCAGTGTATTACAGAGCATATATTACATATGGTAACATTGGTGTATTTGTGTAGATGCATACACATGTATGTATAAAACCCAATTTGAACTGACCAACAGTCTCACATGCTCCTTTGCTGCCTTGTCAGTAAGTCTCTGTGCAACTTTTCTCAGCAAACTTGATCATTTCATTATTTATTCTTTTCTTTCCAGAGTAATACCACAGTTGTTAAAGGAAACCCACCAACAGTATGACACTGAGGAAAATGATCATTTAGTCCTGGTTTTCATCCTATCCTGATTTTTAAAAATCCATGAAATACATTCCCTCATATTGCTCAACAGCTCCATTTCCTCAAGAGCCTCCACTGAGTGAACTCATTGAAAACCTTTGAAATCCAAGCATGGCACAGCAACTTGAACACCTTAATTCACATTCTTCTTGGCTCCTTTAAGGCCCTATGCTTGATTTGCAAGGAATAACTTTGCTCTCTCCAAAACCACGTTGATTCTTCCCCAGTATTCCTGGTGTGGGTACGAATATTTTCTATATCAGCTTTGTCATTCATTCAGTATGCAAGTCAGTCTTCCTAGTACCTAGTTCCCCTGTTCCTGCATCCCCTTTTAGAAACCAGCATCACAGATCAAATCCATCCATTTTCCTGGTACCAAGAACAATTTAGGAGACAGTTTTTGTATCACAGTTCAACGATTTCATATCCAAGTTCCTGTGGAACCTGCAAGCAATTGCTATCTGGTCCCAGAGACTAATTTCTCGTCTTCTTTAGTAATTTAGGCTATAACTTCCTCGTGGCACTTCCGGTTAAGGCAGACCTTCAAGCAGTGAGACTGATGTGAAAACTCGCCTTAACGCTGCTCCTTTTCCATCTTCCTCTTTAGAAGGCACACTCACTCCCAGATTCTCTGGAACGTTTCCTCCTCCTGGTATCTGCACAGAAGGTTCAAAGGGTGCTTTTGCAGTCCTAATTCACCAGCAACGTCAGTCACCCATGCTACAGAAACCAAAGGAAGTGATCAAAATGGAATTGCTAGGCATTCCACAATGAAAGTTCACTTTCATTTCAAATCCTAGTAATAGGCTACTTCCTCTGCTTAACTAACCATTTTGATGATCAAAACATCAGTTAATACTAACAACATACGTATTGCCACCTGATTTGATACAAATGGGATAGTTTACACCTTCAAAACATCATCTCTGTTTTCCTGCAAATTCAGCAGACATGAATTGGTTGGTTCTAACCATGTTGGGGCTGTTCAGCCTGGAGAAGAGAAGCTGCTTGGAGACCTCAGAGCAGCTTCCAGCATATGAAGGGGGCTACAAGGATGCTGGGGAGGGACTCTTCATCAGGGACTGTAGTGACAGGACAAGGGGTGATGGGTTCAAACTGAAACAGGGGAAGTTCAGGCTGGATCCAAGGCAGAAGTTCTTCCCTGTGAGGGTGCTGAGGTGCTGGCACAGGGTGCCCAGAGAAGCTGTGGCTGCCCCATCCCTGGCAGTGTTCAAGGCCAGCTTGGGTGGAGCTTGGAGCAACCTGGTCCAGTGGAAGGTGTCCGTGCTCGTGGCAGGGGGTTGCAACTGGATGAGTTTTAAGGTCCCTTCCACTCCAAACCATTCTACGCTTCTGCTTTCTAAAGCTTTCTCCATAAAGCAGCTTTGTTTTCCTTGTGAAAGTATAAACTACCAAAGCTGCGGCCAAATGTTTTGCTCAGATTTTCAAAATCCAAAGGGGACCTGCCTGCATGAAATTCTTATATGAAAATAACCACATTTCAATGACATGCCAAAAAGTATTTCAGAAATTACCTACTGTCACTGACTTACAGAAGGGCACCATCACCTACACAGGAGCTTTCAAATGTCTGTGGAATAAAATATAACCCTGTATTCATGGAACCCAGAATCCCAGACTGGTTGGGTTGGAAAACACCTTAAAGCTCATCCAGTTCCAACGCTGTGCCATTCCCAGGGATACCTCACACTACAGCAGGTTGCTCCAAGCCCCTGTGTCCAACCTGGCCTTGAACACTACCAGGGATGGGGCAGCCACAGCTTCTCTGGGCACCCTGTGCCAGCACCTCAGCACCCTCACAGGGAAGAACTTCTGCCTTAGAGCCAACCTGAACTTCCCCTGTTTCAGCTTGAACCCATCACCCCTTGTCCTATCCCTGCAGTCCCTGATGAAGAGTCCCTCCCCAGCATCCTTGTAGCCCCCTTCAGATGCTGGAAGCTGCTCTGAGGTCTCCACGCAGCTTCTCTTCTCCAGGCTGAACAGCCCCAATGTTCTCAGCCTGTTGAACACCCTGAATTCTTCCAGAGTTGATGCTAAGATGAATAGCAGCAATAATGAACGCTGTACTGCTATTTTTTCATTACTGAGTAATTCACTTTAGAAGTCATTAGGCAATTTCATATTGTTTAAAATGAGCTGCTGAGCTGCTGCTTCACATTCCTCACTTTAGCATCAGCTATGCAATCCTGCAAAAGCAGATCCCTCTGGTTTCCAAGAATAGTTTTACTGAGTATACAATCAACAAAGTAAGAACCCAGGGGTTCTGCAAGTGACATACTGCTGCTTATTGGTTATTATTTCTCCTGCAAACCTGATTATTCCATCCCTAAACCTTATTAACTAAGGTCCTGTACAACACTAAGAAAATAAAGACTGAAAGTAATATTTTGCATGTGCTCTTGATTGTGTACTGTAAAGTTCTGCCATGTTACCTACTCCAGAAAATCATGCTATATGCTTTTTCATGAATTTTCTCACCTGCCAACACTGCAAAGAAGTCCCTTACATGAAAGAAGTTCATTTATATCAAAAGTTATTAGTAAGCACAGCTTGGCAAAAGATACTGCAATTACCATGTTACTGGCTTTCATCAGCAAAAGAAAACAGCAAGAATATATCTTTCTACTAAGTATTCCATGACTTAATCCAGTCACATTTGCTCTGCTTTTTGAGCTTGAAAGAAGGCAACATAAATGTTTACAGAATCATAGCATCAACTGGATTGGAAAAGACCTGTAAGACCATCAAGTCCAACCACTCCCCTGCACTGCCAAGGCCACCACTAACCCATGTCACTGAGGGCCTCGTCTACACGGGATGTGAACACTTGCAGGGACGGTGACTCCAGCACTGCCCTGGGAAGTTTAATTTAACTGTCAAAATACTCAATGTAAATTCAGCTACAATATCAGCTTCCATTAAGCCAACCTGTTACATTTTGGATGGATTTACTGTAATTGCTATAGGAGATTTCATCACCATAAGGGATTGAGTAAGCTCTCCTAGGAAACCTTCAACAGGCCTACAGTATGCAGAGCAGCTCATCAAACAGAGAAGCAGACAGAACCTTTGTAAGTGGTGCAAATTATAGAATCCCAGACTGGTTTGGGTCGGAAAGGACCTTAAAGCTCATCCAGTTCCAATCCCCTGCCACGGGCACGGACACCTTCCACTAGAGCAGGTTGCTCCAAGCTCCTGTGTCCAACCTGGCCTTGAACACCGCCAGGGATGGGGCAGCCACAGCTTCTCTGGGCACTCTGTGCCAGCGCCTCAGCACCCTCAACAGGGAAGAACTTCTTCCTGAACTTCCCCTGTTTCAGTTTGAACCCATCACCCCTTGTCCTATCGCTACAGTCCCTGACGAAGAGTCCCTCTCCAGCAGCCTTGTAGCCCCCTTCAGACACTGGAAGCTGCTCTGAGGCCTCCATGCAGCTTCTCTTCTCCAGGCTGAACAGTCCCAATGTTCTCAGCCTGTCTTCATATGAGCAATATGACTTTCTATGACAAGAAAATGAATCATATTAGAAATACAGACTTTTTAATTGCAAACAGCTATGTAACCTTACAAAAAGAAGACAGAAAACTGGAAGAGTCACATGCAGCACAGCAGAACAGAACTGCTCCATATGATCTGTATGGAAAGTTACATGAATGCCAGAATAAAAACTAGAGATAAAGCAGCATTCAAGAAGTTATAGTCTTTTTTAAAAAAACCGTTTATTCACACATTCTTTCTAAACTGATGGATTTTTAAGGAATCAGCATCTTAGGGATGCTAGAACATGGCACTCCATCAGCGCAAATAACTGTTTCTCAACCACATTTTTAATGATGCTGGTTTCAAGTGTGTAATAAACAGCTCCATCTACTGTGGAGCAGGGAAAGCATTTCTCACATCTACATTTCCAGGCTGCGGCAAGTACAACAGATCTCTCACAAGCCTCTTCCATCCTACCTGTCTGTAAAGAAGGGCTATGTCTGGAAAACCGTAATATCAAAGTAAAAAAGAAGAAAAGAACGAGCTGTACAATATCCCATTCAAAGGTTCTTCAGATCCCCTGTAGGCAGCTCAGGGTCCCCATCCCAGCCATCAGAAACACACTGAGATGCAGACCCTCCCACTCGGCTCCTGACACAGAGCCCTAGGCAAGAAGGGAAAGGTGCTCCCCAGCAGGTCCTGGTTTCTTGATGCCTTTCAGGCATAGCTGCCTCTCACTGCTAGGGTCTGTCTTTCAGGGAAAAAAACACCTCTGACTAAGAAACACTCAAGCACCACGCAGGGCAAATCAAAGCTCAACTCAATCTCTTGTGGGTTTCTTCTGCATTTTAAACATTCAAGCTTCTTGAGTATGAGAGAGAGTGTATCCATAAACAGGAAAAGACAGTCAGTTTGAGCTCGGATATTCTGCATGCCATAAGGAATAACACTGGACCAACCCCTACCAAATCAAGGAGCAAAGTTTTCCTGATCAGTTCCTACAGTCTCATAGTAGTTCAGTTGTTTTGATGCACTGGTGAGATTTTTATTCAGTGTTTCCAAGTGAAACTCCCCTTGTAAGCAAATCAATTATGAATGGAGGAGGAGGAAAGACTGTACTCTCATTCCTCTCAAGAATCAGAAAGACATTGAAATACTACAGTAATGTGATACTCACAAAACCCCAACTTGTGACCTTTGAGACTGTGCCCATACACACTATGGTTTGTAACTCAGAAAATTCTTCAAAGGATCTCAAAGGTGGAAAAAATAAGTTTCATAGAATTCCAGACTGGTTTGGTTTGGAAAGGACCTTAAAGCTCACCCAGCTCCAACCTCCTGCCATGGGCAGGGACACCTCACACTAGACCAGGATGCTCCAAGCCCCTGTGTCCAACCCGGCCTTGAACACTGCCAGGGATGGGGCAGCCACAGTTTCTCTGGGCACCCTGTGCCAGCACCTCAGCACCCTCACAGGGAACAACTTCTGCCTTAGATCTAACCTGAACTTCCCCTGTTTCAGTTTGAACCCATCACTCCTTGTCCTGTCACCATAGTCCGTTGTAAAAAAGTTCCTTTCATCTAATGTTTGAAAAGTAAAGTTATATTTTAAGTAATCAGTAAGCTAACACATACAAAATTAACCCAGATACTCACATGCTCAATAGGACATCCAGATTTCTTATGGTTCAAATTAAACAAGTACTCCTGTAACTCCTACTCTAACCTAACTTAGGCTTTAAGCACCTTTGATAGTACAGAGCTACTAACAGGCTTGTGAGAAAAGCAGAGCACAGCTTGCCTGGCCATCTCTTTGGGAAGTACTGAGAGTGCTCTGCTGCAGTGCTCTGGCAGCATTCCTCCCCAGCTACCACTCACGGGTGGGATGATACCACTACTACCAGATGTTCCAAATTCTTGTGACTTCATATGGAAAAAATACCCTTCATGCAGAAAAGCAGAATACTGGGGAGGTTTCTGTGGGGTTTTTGTTTGGGTTTTGAGGTTATTTTTGTTGTTTAGTGTTTTTTAATAACATAAGATCAGGATGATTTAAATAAATTACACTGAAGGTAACTTTGCTGAGAGTAACCAACATGAAAGTCAACTGGTGTGAAGAGGGATATCAACTGATCACAGAACACCTACTAAAGGGAAGAGCTGTGCTGGGAATTTGAGAATAACCCAGCTTCATTTACTTTCACTGGGTGACACCAAGTGATGACGTTACAGGAGAGTTGTGCAGAGCAGAAGTACAGGAGCAGCATTTGGCTTCTTTCTCCAACAGCGCTGGCACCTTCCCCCTAAGCCCCAGGTTGGATCGTGACTCACACTACTTCACCCTGATGTTCACTGCTTCTATAAATGCCAGCTGCCAAATCTGAAGCCATTGGATGCAAGGCTTCCAGCCCAGACTGCAAACCTGCAATGAACACCCAGAGCTCCTTATCCAGCAATCTTCCTGTCTCACTCTGCCTAGAGGCTGCTTTAGCTCCTAAATTTAGGATATGTCACTGTATCAAGTAGATGGCACTACAAGCTTTTGCTGTGTAACAGTGAGGCACACACTCAATGAATATATTCTGAGCAGCACAGCTCAGAAGGATGCATGAACTAATAGAACACAACCTAGCTCTTTTAGGAGAAAGCAGCAGAAGCTCCTTACCCTTTGCAAGGGAAGGTAGCCAGATGAGTAAGTGCAGTTACTGGCAGCATGTTGCTGCCAAAGCTTTCAAAAATCAGAAGCTGCGAGTTTAAGAGTGTTGGTTTTCATAAATACAGACCTATTCAATAAATATGAAAACTTTTTCTACGAGAAGGATTAATTAAATACCTGGTGTAATACCTTTGGCCTTAATTATTAGGAGAGCATGTGGAAATACGTCCATTCTAAGGAAATTACAATAATAGAATCATAGAATCCCAGACTGGTTTGTGTTAGAAAGGACCTTAAAGCTCATCCAGTTCCAACCCCCTGCCATGGGCAGGGACACCTCACACTGGACCAGGATGCTCCAAGCTCCATCCAACCTGGCCTTGAAAACTGCCAGGGATGGGGCAGCCTCAGCTTCTCTGGGCACCCTGTGCCAGCGCCTCAGCACCCTCACAGGGAAGAACTTCTGCCTTAGATCCAACCTGAACTTCCCCTGTTTCAGTTTGAACCCATCAGCTCTTGTCCTGTCACTCCAGTCCCTGATGAAGAGTCCCTCTCCAGCAGCCTTGTAGCCCCCTTCAGACACTGGAAGCTGCTCTGAGGTCTCCACGCAGCTTCTCTTCTCCAGGCTCAACAGCCCCAATGTTCTCAGCCTGTCAAAGTTATGACTTTCCTGCTGGTCCAGCAGTGAGAACACGGCTCACTGAAACGTGGCTTCACCTCACGTGTCCACAAGGGCTGTCCTACCTTAACTTATGCCTTGCTACAACAGCACTTCTCTTGCCTGCTATTACCTCAAGTACATTGGGATACACAAGAACTGAGCATGTCGCTAGGTGGAGGCTGCACATGTTGCTTAGTGTTCATCACCATCACACTGAGAAGAGTTCAAGCTAACTTAAACAGTGTAGATGGTACCATCCATGCATGCAGGGCAGCTCAGATTTCCCCCACCACCACATGATGCGAATACACACTCTGGTGTATTGACACTAAATTCCATGCAATTTCTGCTACTTTGCAAACAGAGATACCTGACTTAGCTCTAACATCAGGCACTACCTGAGCTGACGTGACTGCAGTGAAGATAGAATTTTCCTGCTCCATCTTGGTTTGATTTCCACCTCCAATGAACTAGAAAAGCTCTGGTTATTCACATGCATGTGCTACTTAGTATTTGTGTCATGACCAGTGCAAGACATAAGCGCAGCAGCAAAAACCAACCAGTTTAACAGCTCAGCTCTAAGGAAGCAGAAAAGGATTTGGACATTTGTTATTTGGACTGAGACTTTTACAGAGGAGATCTCCAAGTAATCAAGTTTCCTTAATGTGTGCCATAAACCTGAAGCAGAGTAACCAAATGGACTGTCCTCCTTTAGATAAGTAGTCAGAAACACTCAGGATCCAGGAGTGTGCTGTACCAGTGCTCAGCAAGAAAGTTCACGAAGCCTGTGACTTAGAGCTCTTTGAGCCCTGTGATAAATGCACTCGCAGGCAAAGCTTCAATGCAATAAAAGTAGTCACTGCAATTAAAGCTAGTGCTAGTAATCTTATGCTTTGCATGTGTCTCAGTGGGAATACATTGGGTCAATCCTCATTTTGTTCTTCCTTATGGATAAACTAGGTAAATCCCATATTTCTTTAGGTGGATGAAGTGTGAAATACTGTACAATCCTGGCAAGTATTGTGTCTGAAAGTCAGTGAAACATACGGCCTGACACACTAAATACATTATTTGCTGTAATGCCCTCTTTGGCTCAGTACAATAAAGCAGTTCAGAAAAGGTGCCTTACCACTAAATTCAGGTTGGTGATCTCTGAGAGATTTTCATATATTTTATCAGAAAGAACAAGCTTCACATTCTGAAATAGATTTAGTATTGACATTTATTATAGACCTTTATTCCCATATATTGTAATATGATTAACTGCATAAATCTAACATGCTCAAAAATAAAAAAAGTGAAAGTATATCATCAGATGAAACAAAGTGGGGGAAGAAAGAACACACACACAGCACCACGAACAGTGTGCATCAAATAACCTGGTTTGTTATTGGAATCTTTATTATGAAAAGAAACAACGAAAGCTCTGTTGTACTGGAAAAAGCAGCAGTAGCTGTTCAGAAGCCAAGCCTTGAGGGATCCATATGTCTTATCACCCAAAAATCCTGACTTATTAAATTCCAGAGGGGGGAAAAAGTTCATAGCAGAAATCAAAATCATGCCTTTGCCTTCTTTTTAAAAAAGAAAACAACTAAAAAAAGCCAAAATGAACACAAATAATCCCAGAAACAAAACAACCCCCCAAAAAAACAAAACCAAACCCATCTGCACATGGGGAGATCACTCTGGCTACATCTAGACAAGCATCCTAAGAAGGGTCAGAGATTAGAGGACCAGATCAGATCCATAGAGCATGGGGGGAGCTTCTCTAGGTTTCCTTAATACAAGAATCAGTCCCGATTCAGGGAAAGCACAACTCCTCTCTCCCCCAGTTCCTTCCATGTGCAATGGGGGCTACAGTAGAACGCGTTAAGGAAATTAAACTCATCTAGACCAATACACAGGCACTATAGGGATTTGGGCCATTAGAGATTAGGGGTTTATTTATTTTTTTTATACAAAACAGCAGATAGTTTACATTTTAGAACAATTCTGAGCTTTCAAAGTCTGTACCGTGATTCAGTGGAGATACTCAGTGGGTATGCACTGAGTATCTCCACTGATAGCTCATATTAAATAGCCAGTTAACAGCACCATCATTAGTTCTCGGCCTGGACTACGTGGATTAAGTGCTTGGAGAAGACCAGTCAGCAGATTACCAACAGTCTCTGTACCTAACGATCATTGATATTATGAAGTTATTATCATAATTCAAGCATGATTCACATCTTATCAGTGTGCTTCAGAATACAGTGAAGTACTGCTTGTACTTCACAGCTTAAAAGAAAGATTGGGGCATGGTTCTGTTTCTCACAGAGTTACATGAGGAAACACTGCCATTCATTTGGTACTGGATACCTTAAGACATCATCTGGCTCATTTTCAGCAACAAGACATTTTACTACCTGCAGCCATGGCTGCAATTACTTGCAACCTTGGTCGCTGTAGATGCATTAAGAATGAAAAGATAATGTGAAACGAAAGAGACTAAATTAAATGTTTAAGTGTTCATAGATCTTTGTGCTTTATTAAACTAACCTATAAGTTTCTGTGGATGACAGACAAAATGATACTAATTATAAGAATTACAATTATAAGTAGTATGTAGTTACACTCAAAATTTGGTAGTTTTTTCCACAGATAATATGGCCATAGAGTATCAGAGCACCTTGTATTCACCCAGTGCCAGCGCCTCAGCACCCTCACAGGGAAGAACTTCTGCCTTAGATCTAACCTGAACTTCCCCTGTTTCAGTTTGAACCCATCACCCCTTGTCCTGTCACTACAGTCCCTGATGAAGAGTCCCTCTCCAGCAGCCTTGTAGCCCCCTTCAGACACTGGAAGCTGCTCTGAGGTCTCCACGCAGCTTCTCTTCTCCAGGCTGAACAGCCCCAATGTTCTCAGCCTGTCTTCATACAGGCGGTGCCCCAGCCCCTGCTCATCCTCGTGGCCTCCTCTGGACTTGCTCCAACAGCTCCATGTCCAGATGTTCCAGAACGGCACACAGTTATTCCCAGAATCTTTTTACTCAGTCTATGCAGTGTGTGTCAGCCTGAATACATCAGCCCACAGGACTTTTGAAGTATAATATCTACCAAAGTATTTCAGACTCATGCTTTGGTGCATACTGTATTTATTTCACCTAAGTGAGGTCTCTCTGTATTACAGACCTGCTGTTCAACAAACATTCAGGCTAACAGCTACAGGAGCTGTGCACCTATTGAAGGACAGCTCCCAGATCTTCCACAGTACGTCACAAATGCTCAAATGGGGAGAATATAAGCGGACATGGGAAGACCACACACGCTCATGTTTTCTAATTCAATACACTTTAACCTTCCTTCTTTTCATGTGATGGTTTGGGACCATTCCTCCTTCCCTGAGGAGTTCACACAATGCCTTTTACACCTTACTAAGTGTCAGCCAAAACAAGCTTTGTATTTAAAAACTGTAAAGTAGCAGCTTGTATGATATGTCTTATGAGACACAGTGAATTAACTTTGGAAAACTATCTGCTTTCTGTAAGTGTTCCAATCAGGTCCACAACACACAAAACTTACCACATGCCACCCTCTCTTTCTCCCCACCCCACTTGTTGAACTCCTCAAAGGAAAGGAAATGCACAATAGTTTGAGCCTACTTAATTGTCCATCCAAAGGCTAGTAGTACATGATAAACATTTTAGTGTGGTTGGAATTAGGACAGTTGAACCTCTGACTCAAGCATTATACACACATCCACCAGCTTAACAACAAGGCAAATTTTCACAAAGGTAGACAGGCATGGACATGAGATAGCTTACTAAAATTTAGTATCGTACTCCTTGAACAATGAATTACTACACAGAGCATGTTGAAACCCAACAAATCTTTCTGTAACTAGACTTCACCACCTTTGCTATACTAATACACCAACCATAGAATCACAGAATCAACCAGGCTGGAAAAGACCTTTAAGCTCATCCAGTCCAACCGTTGCCCAGCACTGCCAAGGCCACCACTGACCCATGTCACTGAGGGCCTTGTCTACATGTGGGGTGAACACTTGCAGGGATGGTGACTCCAGCACTGCCCTGGGCAGCCTGTTCCAATGCCTGAGCACCCTCTGGCCAAGGAATTGTTCCTCATCTCCATCTAAACCTCCCCTGGTGCAGCTTGAGGCCATTTCCTCTTGTCCTGTCCCTTGTTCCTTGGGAGCAGAGACTGACCCCACCTCACTGCAACCTCCTGTCAGGCAGCTGTAGAGATCGATCAGGTCCCCCTTGAGCCTTCTCTTCTCCAGACTAACCCCCCAGGTCCCTCAGCCGTTCCTCATCACACTTGTGCTCCGGGCCCTGCACCAGCTCTGCTGCTTGCCCATATTCTCTCTTGTCCCCAGAGGTTGACTAAAACTTGCTTTAGTAGTCTTAATGTTGCCTCAGTTTTTATCATATAGCAGCCTACAGAACATAAATCAAAACCAAGCACCTTTTGCTTTTGACAGAGGCAAAACATCCAAGAATAAAGTGGCAAGGATGAAATGCTTTTCCTTCCCTTCTTACATATCTACATCTCTAATTACTCCTGACAGCTTCAGTTAACTGAATTTCAACAGAGAAGGTCAAGTTACAAAGGCCTAATTAATTTTACAAATACTCAGCAGGATAAACTCAAGATTTCCCTGGGGAGTTAGAGAACCTGAAAGGCCTAATGAACAAGAATAAGACATGGTAGCTTAAGTTCCCATTATTCTGATTTTTTGCATGCATTTTCATTCTGTTCCAAAGTGGCTGGAACCCACTTCAAATATTTTACTGAGTTCTAATTATAGAGGAAACCAAGAATGTTGAATATTCCAAAGAAATTATTTTCCCCATTTATCTTCACCTCTGAGCCAAGGGAAACCAAATATTCCATCTGTGTGTGCATATATATACATACATATATACATAGGACAGAGTAGGACAGCCAGTGGGTTTTCCCAACATTCAGTTTTCTAGTTTTGCAATACAGGGGAGTTTACTTCTATTACAGCTTCCTGAAACAAATGCCTACAGGAAATGCAGACCCTTGTGAAGGGAAAAACAAGAAAGGGGTATACTAGAAAGCCACAGACTAGTTTAAATTTTATTCTGAAAAATAACATGGCTGATTTCAAGATACTCTTTTTTTTCTGCTTTCATCCAACACCATTGAAAGAAAGCATATCTGTAGCATGGTACGTTGGGAGCACACACCAGTACATATTAAGTTCTAGCTATCCTGTATAGAGAGAAATGCTTGGGGGAAAAACAAGTCCTGTCAGAAACCTAAAGTGATAAAAACCTGAATGCAAGTTACGAAACCCCTCAAATTTATATTTTACTTCAGCATTGGATGGTTCATGATGTCCAACATCTCAGACCAGCAATATCAAGTACATCTTTCCATACTGTCTGCCAGTGAATAAAGTGAGATAAAACCACAGGATTCAGTTAGCAGTGACCTGTTTCACAGTAAGAGTGTCTGGTTTAACCCAAGCCAGCAACTAAATACCACACAGCCTCTCACTCCCCTCTCCCAGTGGGATGAGGAGGAGAATCAGAAAAAGAGATAAAACTTTTGAGTTAGGAACAGTTTAATAATTGAAATAAAGTAAAATATGCTAATAGTAATAATAACAATGATAACAACTGTAAAGAAGAGGGAGATGACAAAAAGAGAGAGTAATAAAACCCAAAAAACAGCAGTGATGCAAAATACAATTGCTCATGGCAGGGGATTGGAACTAAATGATTTAAGGTCCTTTCCAACACAAACCATTCTATAATTCTATGACCGATACCCAGCCCGACCCGAGCAGCGATCTGGGCCTTCCGGGTGACCTCCCCCAGTTTCTATCCTGGGCATGACGTGCTATGGTATGGAATAGCCCTTTGGCCAGTTTGGGTCAGGGGTCCTGTCTCTGTTTCCTCCTGGTTTCCTGTGCCCCTCCTCCCTGGCAAAGCATGAGACTGAAAAGTTCTTGATCAGGGTAAGTGCTGCTGAGCAGCAACTAAAACAAGGGTGTGTGATCAGCTTGTTCTCAGGGTAGAGCCCAAACACAGCACTGCACCAGCTGCTACGAAGGAGAATTAACTCTATCCCAGCCAAACCTAGATAGAGAGTGAATAGGATTACACTATATATATATGTGTGTGTGTGTGTGTGTGTGTTTATATATATGTAGTTCTACTTTGTGTGTAGAAGACCCCTGCTACCCTGTGGACACTAACTGCTCTGCTAACAGAGGCCAGCAGAACAGTAACTGTAATTAACTGCATTTTTTTCCACTGGATAGAAAGGAAAATTGATGTTAATACAGCAGAATAAATACCATGTCTTAGAAACAGGGTAAAATATTACTGCTTAAA
>NW_009944966.1:43118-52856 GCF_000696875.1 Nestor notabilis | reverse complement strand
CAATGTCTGCCCTAAAGAGTTACAGTCCAAGTGTAAGACAGGATCAACTGTACTTACACAGAAGGCAGTGAAGGGAAATTTTATGCAGGTTATTTTTTGTAATCCTTGTGTCTTGGCATTTTAATTAATTCTTTGTTAGTGTTGCAGTTTAACTTACATTGGGCAAAAGTAATACGGGTAATATTTGGTAAATGTTATGTGCTGTAGCAAATAATTGCCTGTCATTATAGTTTTCTGTATTCCTCACTTTGTTTGCCTCAAGTTGAATCTTTAAGTTGCCCTTTGTTTAAGCCCACAAATTGTTACGTGACTATTCATACCTCTGAAATGTCTTTATTCGTGCTTATTTCTGAATCACTTTTTCTTCTGATTGCCACCAAAGGATGGAGATCAGAATTATACTTAGTTTCCCCAAAGTATTTATTAAAGTCATGAGAAAATCACGAACCCCTTATCATTCATGGATAAGCACTGAAACACTAACAGATATCACTGCTCGTGCTGCTTTGTGTATCTGTCAACTTACTACTGGATGCACAGTGAGTATCTTAGCTCAGATCCTCATCTGAGGAGCAGCTAGCACATCTGGGTACAAGGAAGATGTTACCTCTGCGTGCCACTACTGCCAGCATTGTTATGTACCATCCCAGTCGCCCAGGTAGATGACTGCACACAGGACTTAATATCTGGCTCTATCACCTGTGAGCTGTATTACTTGGTGAGCTACAGGAGTTTTTCCACATCCACCACATACCACTGTACTGCTTTCTTAAAAAACAGAGAAAAGGGATGCTTTGAGTTGTATTTATCACTCTGGAAGTATTTCATAACGTGTGATTATTCAGCTGATGGATAAATGTGATTTCATGACCATGCTAGTTTTGCTTTATGCTTCTGTGTGTGCTCAACTCTTACAGTGAGTGCAGGGGTTTAATTCTTGAGAATAAGCCAGGCTACAGATCAGTGAAGGGATTAAAAGCAGCCCTGAGGAGGATTTGGGGGTGTTGGTTGACGAGAAGCTCAGCACAACCCAGCACACACACTTGCAATCATGTCCTGGGCTGTATCAAAAGAACCTAAATCTCCCTTCTTTCAGTTTAAAACTCTTCTCCCTTGTCCCGTCACTATATACCCTTGTAAAAAGGATATAGAAAAGCCCCTCTCTGGCTTTCTTGTAGTGCCTTTATGCACTGGAAGCTGCTCTAAGGTCTCCCCTTAAGGAGCCTTCTCCAGGCTGCCCCAGCCCAGCTCTCTCAGCCTGGCTCCAGAGCAGAGCTGCTCCAGCCCTCGCAGCATCTCTGTGGCCTCCTCTGGACTTGCTCCAACAGCTCCACGTCCCTCTTGTGTTGTTGCCCCAGAGCTGGATGCAGGACTGCAGAGGGGGAAAACCACCTCCCTTGACCTGCTGGTCACACTGCTGGGGATGCAGCCCAGGATGTGGTTGGCTTTCTGGGTTGCAACAATTACTCCATCAAAATCCTTCTGTGAACTTTGTTCCTGCAAAGAAAACCAGGTTTAGGCTTTCTCTGGAAAAAGTCATTATGCCAAAACCAGGGGAAATACTGCCAGAAATATTACCATACGAAAAGTAGTGTCTGTTCCTCTCAGTTAATTCTTAATTTGTCAGTTTTGTTGCAGTTTATTAGTCTACCTTAAAACTCTGCATTTGCCTGGATCTGTTGTTGTTTTTTTTTCTTTTTGCAGTTCTACCATGACTAGTGTTTGTTGCTGAGTTTGTAACTTGAAGCTATGCTTTTTGCTGAGTGTTTGCTCTGTGGTGTTGTATTTCTGTCTAAAGGGGTTTTTTCCCCTCCTTGTTAGATTTCCATTTTTGTCCTATAGTATTCCTCAAGACACTCATTAGCTTATTCTATTTATTCTTCTGTTCCATATGTACACTGTCTAATCAATAACCTTCACTTGCTTTAGAATTTCCACCTTATTGTGCTTCCAGCTTCTGTGATGCAGCGTGATAGAATTCTTCCTTGGCTAGTGCACTGTTGTCTAAATTCGCTGTGTTTCAGATCATTACACTGACTTTAATTTTGATGTATTTTCATTTTAGTCAGTTTTAGTCGTAGTCTTTTTCCTTGATCAGTTAAATTACTCTCTGTGCAGTGTTACATTTGTACTACTGCTGGAAATACTAACTAAAGGCTTATAATTGAAGTGCTATTTACAACTACTGACCTCCAGCTCGTTTCTGATTTCACTGTGATGTTGACCTTTTATAGATTGCACCCTTGTAAATCTTTGAAGTGATTCTTCTTGTCATCATATTTCTAGTAATTATGATTTGCATTGCATTAACACATGGAAGCCTCTCCCACCTTACCCTTTTTTTCTTTGCATAAGATGACCTTTTTTATGCACTAATTCACATACGGGTAACAGAATACAGTTCTTTTGCTAAAGGATTTATCCCGAAATGAAGATGAATGCCCACCTCTATTCATACTTTAAATTCTATAGTTTGAATTAGTGGAATTACTCATAAAGGATTCCTGATCCTAGAAACTATTGCTTTCCTTTTCTAACAAAATTGGAGTATGTTGATCTTCTTTCTAGCCTATGCAAAGATAAATATTACAAGTATTATTTGAGAGATGCTGTATTTGAGTAAAAGTTTATCAAATTTTGTTCAAGTTGGGTGCTAACATCAAATGGCACATTACCTGAGTATTGGGCTGATGTTTCCTCTTTGCTCACATTTCACTTCAATATAAAGAGCAATACAGAAACAAACTTGCAGATGATGCTTACCCCAAGCAGGACTTAACTCCCAGACTTAAAAGTTTACGGTTATTTCTGCTCTGAAAAAATAACACTGGTTGGATGAATGCTTGTTACATGCTTACCCCATGTACACAAGTGGAAGAGAGTGAATTCTGTTCCTAGACTTGCTTAGTAAATTAATTTGAGTCAGTATATTAGTTTCTTTAATGATTGTATTGCTTTAGTCTGTGTAGACAACTGGATGTTGACTCTAAAGGCAGAGGACTGCTAACAGATAATGGTATCATCTGAATGTCAGTATTAGGTTTCACCTTTATATGTGTTTTTCTGAGATCTTCATTTATTTGCTTATATAACTAGGTAGAAAGACTGTCCAGCTCCTTTTGGTTCTTGCTGAGCTCTCAGATACTTCTTGTGGCAATGTTTTGCAGGTTGTCCTTATTACGTTTCTCTTCTCACTAAGTAAAGTGCCTGTGAAAAGGTACATCTTTGCTTTAAACTTATTTCCTTTTACTTCCCTTGAATGCTGTCTGGTTTGTGTGTTGGTAAGCTGTCCTGTTCCCCATCTCCTTTCCTGGACAACCTCAAATGATTTGATTCTGTCTTCTTCCTTGTGCACTAAGTGCAGCAATCCAATCTTCTTCACTTTGTCTTCATAGGAGAGTATTCTCATGCCATGATCACTCTTGCTTTTAGCAGTTGTTTTTTTGTTCTGTTACTTTGTATAACTATAAAATCTTCAATGTATAGCATGGTTGATTTATTTTGTTCTGTGATATAAGAACTAATTGGACAGGTCTGGAATAGCCCAGTTAATTCTAAACTGCAACTATTGATATGCAAAGTATTACTAGTATTGGCTGCTTTTAAGGAAGGTCTTGTAGCGGTTTGCATAGTATGCAGTATTGAGAAGGCTAAACTAATACCCCTTTTTTGGATGTATCAGTGTTTCTAAAATGTCAGTAAAAACCTAGTGTCTAGGTAATTTTTATGAATATATGTGGGCATTTTTCTGATTTTATATGTATTTTAAGGCTATGGAGAACAAAACGGTCATGAATTTTTCAATCGTTACAGAACCCCCTACACATATGATATTGTCCACCATTCTTCAGGAAGGATTATGGAGGTGGGAGTTTAAATGGTGGCTCTCGGGTGACATACCTCTGTCACTGGCTAAGTGCAGACTCCTAATTTTGAATTTCTTGCTTTAACCACTAGGTATTACACTATTCCTTAAAAAAAAAAAATCACTCTGAGGGGATAAAGTGCTACTAATACATCAAATCTTATCAAATGGCTTTAAACTTATCTTAGCTTTCTTTTCACCAGGGTTTGCTGTAAATCTTTCTTACTAGGGAGTAGCAGGACTTGTGTCCTTGCTAAAAGGAGAAGATTGATTTACTGTATTCAGATGGAACCAGCAGCTTCCTATGAGTATGCAATAATGAATTGGAATATCCTGTATCTTTTACCCCTGTGTAACACTTTGGGAGACCTTAAACACTGGAACGTGTTACAGAAGTCCATTTGATAGAAACTTATAAATGTGTGTCTTCTGCATAGAATAACAGCATAACAAATCTTGTAGCGTGTGCAATATTCTTATTCTTCAAATACTCTAATTGATTGTTCATTGGGCTCAGTCAGCCAAAAGTGGAGAGAAACTTTGTACAGACATCATTAGTTTTTCTCCATTTAAAGATTAATCATGAAGAGCTCTGGCTCTTTAATTCTGTAATTTGTATATTTAATGGGCTGCTGCAGAATCTATGACAGTAATTAGCATAGCCTGAAAACTCATTAATACGCAACAACATGATTAATGCAGCATTAATGCAAACATGACTGAAGTTATTTGGGTTATGTAGTAAGAAGATTAAAGCTAAAATGTCCTGTTTGTTTTACCAGTAGTGGGTATAATGGGGTAGCAAGCAAAATAAGAAAAACCAGGTATCAAATTTGTCATTTTAGTGTAAAAGAAATACTCAGTTCTCATCAAGAGGATTTGGGGTTTCGCCCAATAGTTGGTTTCTACAAGAGGTGTTATGTATTTTCCTTTCATTCACTCATCATTTTCTGTGTTTATGCTTGTTCAAGCTTTTAGTTTGACTTAGCATTTTGGCAGTTTGAGCTGTTAGGATTGTATGAAAAAAAGCCTTCCAATTGTGTCATTCTGGATAAAGTTAGACCTTTTCAAAATAACGGGGTTTTGTACAGTCTTATTTTAAAAACAATAGAGTTTTAGCTTCTCTTGCTTTTACTATCATCACAAGAGAAAAGGGGCTGCTGACCTGCAATTGGATACTCCAGTTACAGTTTGGTAAATGTTTGGGAATTTTTCTTTGTGTGTTTGTGAGTACAAATATATAGGTGTGTGTGTACATATGTATGTGGACATATATAAGTATGTATTTTAAATTTCTACTAAAAAACTAAAGCAACTTAAAAATGGACAGCACTTACTCCATCAATGGAATTACTAACTCAGTGTAACATTTGTGATGATGAACTTCGAAAGTATTTTCAAACACATTAAGGTATAGTAAAAGATAGAGCCTGTTCCTGTACGAAAGGCAACAAAAGACGTTGGACATTATTTGGGAAGAATGCTTTCCAGCTTCTTCTCTCAATAAAATCCAGAAAGCTATAGAACATCACAAAGTGTGAAGAATTTGTATTCAGCAGAGGATGCTCATGAGTATGTCCAGAAAAGTGTCCTCTGAGTTCCTTCTTTTCCTCTAATTCCACTGTCTATTACATGAAACTGCTTCAAATACTGATCCATTTTTGTGAAGTCTCCCTTCTTATTTTTTTTGACAGGTGCATTTTCTAGTTAAATACATTTTAAAATGTGTTTTAGCTATTGTAATGACATGTAGCATACAGAATCACTCTCACAACAACTAAATATTGAGGGAGAACAACTAAATATCAATTCAGTGGAAGTGTATAGTGCTGAGAGTTTTAGTCCCCATCTAAAAAAAATAGTTCTATAATTTCTGGGGCAAATGTACTTTGATTAGACAAAAGCATTTGTACATACTCTTAATATTAAGTAAGCGCTTAACTGTTGTCATCCTGAAGGGACTGCTGAGAGCCTAATGCTGTAGTCAAAATTCTATAGACAATTTCTATTCATTTTAGTTTGTGTTATGTGAAAATAAGGCCTTTAGTAAGGATAAAGAGATAGCTTCCTTTGCCAAGAAGTTGCTGTTAATTTGATTGGAATGTACAATTATATAATTATTTACACCATTTCATATAATGATATAAGTAGAATGCAAATGCAAATCATGTTTGTAACGATTCTGGGAGAAATTGCACTGAAAATGGATGTGCTTCACAGATTATGCAAAGTTCATTTCTAATAATACTTTGTGATTTTCCAGACATTAGGCAGGTTTTTCCAGTCGTAATGTACACTGTTTTCTGTTTAGGACTTTCTAATTCCACAAAGAAAATGTCCATAATGTGCTAGGGTATCTAACTATTACTCTTTCTTTTTAAGCTTATGCATATGGGTTGGGATTTGTTGTATTGATGAAAATTAAACTAGTATTATTATTCCTGAGTGCATATTGGTTGGAAATACATTTATGTGGCTGTTCTTCATGCCTTTTGGACAGATTTGTTCCTGTGGTTATAGACAGGTTTTGGTGAAGGGGCATGGGACTTTTGAGGCTTGTGGCAACTGCTATGTATTTAATGTCTAATCACTTCTATTTGTTGGCTATTTTGAGTTACACTCTTAACATCCAGTTGTAAAGAATGGTACTTTACAGGTATTTTAGCTGAGTGCATGGGTCAAAGAGATTGGTTTTAAGTAGGTCACTGCTGAAATCTCTCAGCTTTTGTTGCAAAAGACGTCTTTGATTACCTTGCCTCTCTGCATCTCTCTTGCCTTCTCTCCTCAGCTCCTCTTCCCCAAAAATTCAAAAAGGTGAAATATCTTGTTTGGGTACTGTACATGGTTTTGTGTTTTGCAATGCCAATTAAAAAGATAATATTGAAATTCAGTTAAATTGGAAAACAAAACCTCTTTACTCTGAGTGAATAGTTTTTTAGTCAAACAAAACCTATCTTCAAGTTTTAATTCTGCAAGAAAAAATGTTTAACATTAGTCAGAAATGAATTTTATTGCTGTAGTAATTACAGTTATTAGTATATGCTATGCTAATCTGGGAGTTGGTCTAATTTATTAATATTTCCCCCCGACTACCAGCTGCCTCTTCTAAACTCAAAATAATCCTGCGTGCTCTGTAAGCTTTCTTTAGGCAGAAACCACAGCCAGCCTCTCAAGAGCACATTTGTTGCCTGTTAAATACTTCTGTGCAGATCTTGTAAGCCATGTTGGATTGTGGTAGAAGAATCTGGATCCAGATGTGAATCTTGAGTCCTAATCTGAAATGTTGCTGAAGTTCTCACACTTGCTAAACTTAAATGACAGAGGCAAAGAGGTGCTCCATATACTTTTTCTGTATTGAGTAAAAACCTGGGTTCTGACTTATCTGACATTATAGTAACAGAACATCTTTTCAGTTTTAAAATCAACCTTTTACTAAAAGGAACTCTTAAAACTGTGTGCCCTCGCAGGGTAACAGGCTGATACTGCTTCTCAGTTGAATGCCTTTAGAATGCCCGCATTGGTCACTCACATCCCTATTCCTTTACTGAACTGGATGTGCCATCTTTGAAAGTAGGATAAAAATCTAATCACCATCTACTACTGCATAAGTTGGAAACTGTGTAGATCCTGACAGAAGGTCAATCTTCCTTAACGTGCTTTAGGATACTTTAAAACATTAAGACTAGTATTTTACTTGTCCTTTTATTACTATCTATTCTGTTTTCTTTTATGTTCACTGTACAGACTGCTTGTATTATGTTTTATACAATGCTGTTACAATGAAAGAAAAATTCAATTACAGAGATCGAAGTAATTTCATTATTTATAATTAAATGAATTCTGACACCTTGTCCAACTACACGTATGGTTTGAAATGGAATTAAAGATTTTATTTCCGTAGCATACGTGAATGTTTAATTTGTAGTAGAATTTCCTGTTGGTTTTTACCCCCGAAATTACAGCCAACTTCTTGTAGACCAATCATTTTTGTCACATAAACAGTCCTGCTAGGTGGATTCCTGAGTTGCAGTTCAAGATTCAGCTGATGAAAAGTACATTCCTTCTATGCCCCACAGGTGGTCATGCTTCCCATCCAAGATTTGGTAGCCTTAGTAGTGTGGCTGCAATGCAGTTTCTGCATATGAAAAATTGCAGAAGTAATTGTAACATCACTAATGTATTTATTCTTCTGTTTAGCTGTCATATTTAACATTGAAGTTAAAGCTTTAGACATCCATACTGAAATAGTAGACACATGTCTTTGAGAAACTTTCTTGCAAAATACCCTCCCTTCCTGAATGGGATTTCTGGCTATGTTTGTTCTGGCCATGAGGACCAACCCGGGACTTGAGAAATCTTTTCAGATCATTTTTTCTTGTTTAGTATGTTTCTGTGAAAAATACAAATTTCACAAGGTTTTATCTTCCAGTGAAAATATTATCTATGGGGATACGTTTGCTTAATATTTGGTTTCTCCATTGCACTCACTTCTAGAAATGCAAGAAAATATTAATACTGAAAGTACTTATCTATGAACTTCTTTATCTCATGAGATACTCCAAAGATATCTGAACTTAAAGGGGCAGACTCCTTTTCTGAATTAAGTAATATGTAACAAATTCTGAAGAATTTACTGTATGGGCTATGACTGAAGACAATGATTGCTTACTCATCAATAGTTTATGTGAAGCTGTGCTGGCTCTACAGGCAGGAATTCAGGTTTGTGAGCCTTTTCAGTATCCACAGAAGGAAGTAAACTCCTGCAAAACATTGGAAAACTTTTGCAATTACTTCCATATTACTGTTATGAACCATTGACTTTCTATTTTCTAAACCAACATTATAAAATATTGGTGCTTTTGCAGAAACTCAGTTATGGGGGGTTGGAACTAGATGATCTTAAGGTCTTTTCCAACCCTAACTGTTCTATGATTCCATGGTGTTTGTCCTTAAGTGGGTGTGAGTTGGGATCCTCTGGTTCTCAGAAATGTCTTTTGGCAGCTTGATAAAAGTATTGGCAGCTTGTTAAAGTAACTGTGCTCTCCATAGGTGGGATTAGAGGCCATCGGTCAGCTTCTACAGGAGGTGTTGCAGGTAGAGATACCTGGGTCCTCTAAGTACAGCAATAGTGGTTATTTCTGAGCCAGGCAAAGCTGTGCTTTTCCTGAGCAATGAACACTGTTGAACTTTTACTTGCTGGGTATTACCTGTATACAACTGGTTTTTGCAGGTATTTTAATAGTGTGACTGATTTTCACTGCCTAGAGAATATGTTTTGTATCTGTGAGTGTATCGTGATTTGCGTGAAAACATTTATGTGATTAAGAAATGGGGTCAATGGATATTTCTTATGGGTACAGGTAATGAACAAGCGTGATCTAGTATGAATGGGCATCAGAATATTGATGCTGTCTGCAAGAAAAACTTCTGTCACTTACTGTGTTCTGCCTGGCAAGGTAGTGAAAATGCATGTGAAAGGGCTGAATACTTTGAAGTTGGGCAAACCCCAGTAAATTACCCTGTTCTGTAAAAAGCATTTTACACAGAAATGTCATGGAAGTGCCTGGTATAGGGCAGATGTTGCTATTGCTGCCTTTTCATTTCGCTTTCCAAGTATGTTTTTTCCCTGTGTGTGTAGTTTTGTAGTTTTCTTTCTTGGTTCTGTAAGGTGATGTTTCAGAAGACAGCTTAAGAGAAAGGTGCTATAAGTCATAAAAGATTGGTGGTTATCCAGAACTTGTTTATTCATCATTATACTTCTTGAAATTGGATAGTTTATGAATTGTTTTGTTAATTTTTTCTCAGTTACTGAGGAAGTTTATACACTGGACAAAAATATTCAGTATTTAAAAGCTGTTTAGTTTGTTTTATCT